>NC_061113.1:241694260-241702664 GCF_002878395.1 Capsicum annuum
CTAGTAAAATTATTTGCGCTTCGCGCAATTACTAATAACTAAAGATATTAATAACTTTACTAAATATATAGATAAAAGAGTTATTTGCATTATATAAATATACTACTATGATGGATTCATGATTTTGGGGCTGCGTGTATCCGAGAGGTTCAAACACACATATTGATGTCCAAAATTTTTAAGGTTCCGCCTAAAAATCAAAGCAGCTACCTATCTTCTTGATTTTCTGGATGCATTTTAAAATCTTATAGTTAGTATATATATATATATATATATATATATATATATATATATATATTGGTTTCACAGAATAAAATGTCTATTTAGTGTTTAGTAAACTTCCAACAAAGTCATAAGTTATTACTTCGAATCAAAAGAAATTATAAACTTACTATAGTAAAAAATTTGTATAGAATATTAAATTAAAAGAAAAAGTAGCAAGAATGTATAGAAAGATAAATAATGTAGCGTAACATAAAATTAAAAAATACAAAATCAATGTACAATCATTTGAGATCTTGTCAACATCCACTTCCACAAGTCAATCACCATTCAACACTCTCTATCTTGTCCTTTAGGTCAGACGCAAAGCATGAATATCATTAGTATCAAAATCATAACAACTTACAAGGCTAATCGAATTATTTTTGAAAAGTCTTGCCATCTTTTAATTTTAAAAAATAAAAGTAAAGTCTTACTATATTTTTATTTATAGGACTATAATATAAACTACCAAATAATAGCATGAATATAACTATTATTTATTTTACTATCATGACATTAAAAGGATGTGGAAGTAAATGAAAATAAAAACCATAAGTTATACATTGAAATTAACGAAATGACTTTTGAATTTCTTAACATTTCATATTAAATATGATTAAGAGACTTAAAGGATGGTTGTTTTTAGTTTTTTTTTTTTGAAAAGAAATATAAAACATAATTGAGGATTTCTTTAAAAAAAAATGCTCCTAAAAAGATGAAAAAAAAATAATATATGTTTTGGTCAAAGAAAGGTGTCATATCACATTGTTTCTAGCTTTATGATCATCATGCATAGTGATTTTTAATGGAGTAAAAGCTAAAGAAAAGGAGGGAAAAAAGATAACTACGCCAACAAAGTCATAAATTTTTTTTTTTTTAATCCAAAACCAGGCTAACAACCTATTTATTAAATAAAGAGATTTAATGTTCAATACAAGTAAAGGCCAGATCCAAAATTAAGACCTGCCCCAAACCCATCAATAATAAACCAAACAACAAAACAAATAGCAAAATGTCCCAACATCAGATTAGGAAATTCCATCATCTTCCTCACAGTCAGACGAACCATTTCCATGGTGCTTTCCGTCGAGAAATTGGAAAAGGAAAAATTTGAAAGCTTCAATGTTCCTCATTCAGCTCAACCGATACAGAGCAGCTGGTACTGATTTTCCTTGTAATGAAGGTTGAATCCCCAATATGTTGGTGATTAAAGACACTTTGTGCTAGTTAAATATTGATGAAGTTGCCGGCGTCTCTAATAATCAATGACAAAGTAAGTCATCTTTGTTTTTATAATAGCTGGAACCCCACATAAGCTCGATCTATTATCTTAACATTAATTCTCTAATGATATATGGATACAAGATTAGGAGATTTAACTTAGATCTAGAAGCTAAAGAACCTCATCAGCTTATGAGTGTAACTCAGATACATCTAACCCTTTTCAAAATAACTTTCAATTTCATTACCTTTCCTTCTATGGATTGAATCCCAACAAGAATTAATACCACCATATAAATTCAAAATACTAAAATCGATTATTACCTCAAAATGGTTATACTTGCAACCCTGAAATTGATTGAAAAAATCTTGTCTACGATGAAGAATATGAATAGTGTTGTTAAGTCCTGGTTTAGTACCCAATGAACACCTTAATGCTCTCACCAGGTGCAGGTACTGTCAACCACTAGAAATTACTTCAGATTTTACAACTAACTACTCAAAAATTCACTAATAGCCTCACTTGTAACTTAGTAATGAAAATTGTACAATATAACTTGAGATTTGTGCTTAACAGTTGGAATTGCTTGAGATATTTATTTTTCTGATTCTCATGGTTGGGGTGTTTATCTTATCAAGATTAATAATTTTTTTTCCTACACTTGAGACTTCCTGAATTGAGCTAAATTCATAGATACCTGCAAAACTAAAAACTAGGTTAGCAAAAAAATAAGCAAGAGTATTTCCCTCCCTTAAGGAGTGTTATACTCTTACTGATATGGAACTATCCTATTAATAGTCTAGACCTCCATAGAAACAGTCCAAGGTACCTCACAATCTCCATTGATAATGTTAACCATAGCCAATGAATCAGTTTCTAGGATAATGTTGGTGAACTGATTATCTAAACATTATTAGAGCCCTTCCCTAATAGCTCTAGCCTCAGCCACTATGCTTGTTGTATCAGCAATTTGGAAACCTTTAGCTCCCACAAAATCTTCTTCATGATTTCTTAAACAAAATTCAGCAGCACTAAGACCTAGATTCCTTTAGAGGCACCATCAGTATTACATTTTAACCATCCAAAAGGAGGTGCCATCCACCTAACAACTTTACAAAGAACATTAGGTCTGTAATTTTCCCAAAGAGAAACCATTTGGGGCCAATTATTAGGAAAAGATAATTTGAAATTTAACCTGATAAATTTATAGATAGAATCATTAATACCCCACATAACCTTATTTTTGGAATATGAACCACCATGAAGAATTGTATTTCTCCTTTTCCACAAAAACCAAAGAATAATGTTATGAAGTGCTTGAAAGACTATTTTCTGTCTAAAATTACCTTGAACATTCCACCATTTCTTCATAATCTGTTTAACCTGTACCCAAGGACCTAAGAGACCAGCACCTCTAGCATAATAATCCCAGATAAAAACAGCTACTTCTCCTGTTAAGAATAGATGCTCTACTGTTTCCCTTAGGGAATTCTGCAATAATGACACATTTGAGAAATATTAGGATTTCAGGTATCCATAACAGCAGCTAAAGGAACCTTATGTGTCCATACCCTCCATCCAAAAAAGGAAATTTTGAAAGGAAGCCTTTTCACCCACAATATCTTAAAATCATCATTAGGAGCAGATTTCTTTCTAAGAATTTTCCAAACAGCCTTGACAAAGAACTTTCCAGTAATATTCTTTGTCCACCAGGGTTTGTCCATTTCTCTAGTCTTCCTAACATGCTCAACAATGTTACTAGGAAAATATTCCTGCATGAGGTCAAAATCTCAATCATTTTCTGTCATGAAGATATCAATATCAGTCAAAGAATGACAACCTAGTACATCAGTGGGTTGAACATATAATGACCCAAGATTAGTCCAATTATCAAACCAAACACTAGATGAACCTCCTCTTGGTTCCCACCACAAATTCTGTTCAATAATCTCTCTATTCTGCAGCATGTGTTTCCAGACTTGCGAACCATCTTTCCACTGGAAAAAAGTTGGAATTTGTTTTCTGCAGTATTTGTTCCACATGAAATTAGCCCATAATGAATTTTGGGTCCTGAATTTCCACCAAAGCTTGGCAAACATAGCTTGAAATATATCACCCATAAATCTAAAACCCAAACCGCCTTCAATTTTAGGTAAAAAAAAACCTTATCCCAAGCAGCCCAATGCTTTCTCCCACCTAAAATGTTATTACTCCAAAAGAATTTTGCAAATATTCATGAAGCTCTTTCAAAACACAATTAGGAGGAACAACTGCTGCTAACACATGAATCGGTATACTTTGTAAAACACTAGTAATTAACACTTCCTTACCACCAAATGACAACATGTTACCTTTTCAAGAATGAAGTTTGTCTCTCACCCTTTTAATTAGCTCAACATAGTGCTCCTTTCATTTCCTAGCATGAGTAATAGGACAACCAAGATATTTGAAAGAAAACTAACCTCGGGAAAAACCTGTGCATTCTTCTACCAATCTTCTTAAATTTGCAGCAACACTCTGATGTAAAAAGAAAGAACTCTTTTCTTTATTAATTTTCTGACCAGACTGAACTTCATATTCCTGTAAAATTGACACAATTTTTTTAAAGAGTATTTGTCAGTAGAGGCAAAAATAATAGTATCATCTGCATATGCAAGATGATTCAATTGTGAACTCCAATTAGGAAGACCATAACCAACATACTGTACATCCTCAAATAAAGCATTCAACGATCTAGATTGAACCTCAGCTGATAGAATAAAAAGGGCAGGATATAAAGGATCTCATTGCTTAACACCTCTAGTGGAATGAAAAAAAACCCTGATCTTGGCCATTAATCAACACCGAATACCAATTGTTTGCTACCAATCTCCAAATCGAAGCCACAAAAATATGAGAGAAACCTATTTTTCTTAAAACTTTCATCAGAAAGAACAACGAAACTCTGTCATATGCTTTAGCCATATCAAGCTTAAGTATCACATTAGTAGGCTTACCTCTCTTTCTGATATCTGTAACAATCTCTTGAGTGAATAAAATATTTTCAATGATGCTTCTACCTTTCACAAATCCAGATTGATTACAATAAATCAAATTAGGTAGCAAAACCTTAAGTCTATCATGAATAATTCTAGAAAGAATTTTATTTATGAAATTACTCAAACTAATAGGTCTCAAATCAGAGAAAGATTGTACATTTTCTTTCTTTGGTAAGATCACCAAATTAGTATGAGTAATAGACTTTGGCAAAGAATTACGTTGAAAAAAAAATTCTGAACCATTGTTAGGATATCATTCCCAACAATATTCCAACAACACTGGTAAAATTTTCCTGTCAAACCATCAGTTCCACTAGCACTATCACCATTTAAGGCAAAAAAAACCTTCTTGACCTCCTCTAACTCTGAGATTTTACATAACAAAAGGTTCTCGTCAGGAGTCACAAAGTTAGGGATGTGCCTCAATAAAGAAAACTTAGTGGCATCTCACTCTTGAGAGAACTGTGTATGGTAAAAATCAATGGCTTCAACAGCTATCTCTCCTTCCTTTTCTAACCAGATTCTCGGTCTATTTTGTATTTTTTTTCAGATGAAGTCTCTTCCTTCTTCCCTTTACTATGCTATGAAAAAATCTTGTGTTTGTATCTCTATTTTCAAACCAATCATACCCTTCCTTTTGTTGCCAAAATATCTTCTCAAAATTAAGATATCTTTTAAATTCAGATTGAGCTTTTTGTAACACAACTCTGTTCATAGCATTTGGCACTTTTTCAAAGAGCTTCTCTTTGATTCTAACAATGTCTCCTCTAATAATCAATTATTTGAAAATATCCCCATAAGTGTCCTTGCTCCATTTGGTCAAAGCATTCTTGACCCTCTTGATATTTTCCTTAAAAGCTAGAAAAGGATTTCCAGGCTCATTAAAAACCCAATTTTGTCTAACAATCTTCTTAAAGTCTTCATGTTCAGTCCCAAATTTTAGGAACCTGAAGGGTTTCCTATATCTGGTATCATTTTCTTCATAAGTGAGCAACATTTGAGCATGATCTAACCCAGTTCTTGGTAAATGTTCAACTTCAGTATGATTGAACCAGATTTGCATCTCTTGATTAATAACAATTTTGTCCAACCTCTCGAAAATACAATCATTATCAGCTCTACCATTTCACCATGTGAAGAGTCTCCCTTTTTAAGAAACTTTTACTAAGTCACAAGATGAGATACAATATTCAAAGTCTTCATGACCAGCATCTACCACATTAAAGTCACCCCTTACTAACCAAGGACCATCTATTTCATTTGTCATCTGATAAATATCATTCCACAGATCTAATCTTTGAACTTTACTATACTTAGCATAACAATAGTGATGTAAAAACTATATTGCATGATCTGATATTTCAACTGTAAAGTAAGTTGTTGTTCTGTATTACTAATAACTATAATATCAAAATCATGGTTTATAAAGACCCATATTTTTCCATTACAGTTAGAAGTAGCTAGAGGTATGCACAATCTTCTTTTGTACTTGTTGATGAATCTACTATCTTGAAAAGGTTCCATAAGAGCAATAAAAGAAAACTTGTGATACTTATGTAGCATTTGAACCCTCTGAAAAGCTTGTTGTGACTTCACTGATCTTATATTCCAAATGAATGATTTCATATTTTATATATTGATCTACTTCTTTTTGTTAGAAATCTGATACTTTGAGCATTTTCTCTATCTCCTTTCTTTTTACCTTTTCTAGCAGCTTTCATGACCCTTGGAGATAAATCAGTATCTCTGGTAATGTGTAGCAAAGCATTTTTAGTGTCTTCTCGCTCTATGAGAACCTCAACCTGTTGCTCAGGTATCTCTCTCTCTACTAGTTCTTTGTCATTCACATTATGAGATATGATGTCATGCAAAACTTTATTTGGGGACTCTTTCTGCAGTATCACCATCTAGGACTCATCTGTCTGCACAGCAGTAGGTAGCAACACTATTACCCTATTATTATTTTTTACCATTTGATCATCATTATTATTGCCACTATCAGAGTACTCTTGAATTGATGAATTGCTCTCATCTTTTCTATCATTTACAGTAACAACAATTACCGCAATTCTTGTGTTCATGAGCGCTTCTTATATTTCCTCCACTTGTTGATCTTCAACCCTTTTGTGTTGTTCAACCGTTGGTGCTTCAGTAGCTGTTGTAGATGATGTTTTTACTCTGTTGTGTTGTCCAAGATCTGCTTCTAATGATTTTTCTGCTGATAATGTTTCTACCCTTTTGTGTTGTTTAAGAGCTACTGCAGATGATGTTTCAGGTTGTGAAATCTGTCCCAAGGACTTCGTGACCCATTCCTTTATTGATATCATTTCCCCTTCACTCCTTTTTTTTGGATATGTATTAGTAGTATTTAAATTCTTATCCTTGCAATTATCAGTTGTTGTATGTGATTTCTCTGCATTATCCTCCTCCTCTTGAGCGAGGGAATCAAACTTATTCTTAATTGCCAGGGTGGTCTAATCATTAATATGCCTTTTATCATTTACCACATTCCATTGACCAGGGTCTCCAACCACTCTCCACTAGAGAGAATTCTAGTTTTTCTTTTTTGAAATTTATGCACTTGTGAGATATAAAGAGGACTAGGTTCCTGGGACCTTTTTTCACCACTATGAACTTTACTTTCTTCCTTATGCTTTGATACCTTACTCACTCGATACTCTTCCATGTTGTTCCCTTGCATCTTGAATTCCCAACAATATTTGGGGACATAATCATATTTGATAGAAACCATGCTAACTCTTACTTCCTCAGTAGATTCATTCACAATGTTCATCTGTATTGCCTTAGGAAAATTCTTTTTAAGATCAACTAGCACCTTCGCACGAGCACAACTAGGTCTAGACTTATTAATTGTAGCCTGATCTAGTTGTAATGGTTTGCCCACAGCTGCAGCTAAAGAGAATAAACATTCTTTCGCAAAGAAGGTGGGCAAAAGATTAGGAAACGAAATCCATGCCATGGCCATGGATGTTTCCTCATTAACCTTGAATCTAGTATCATATATCAATGTGCGCATTAGGTAAGAATACCCATCTTTGCAATTGATGTAATATGCTCCCTTAGAAACCAGATTAATAAAATCTTCTTGCTTTGTTAGGCGAATAAGAATATGCTTACTCCGAGACAATTCAATCTGACATCCTCCCTTAATATCACATTGCTAAGGAATAATCCTCCTTAATTCATCTAAATCACTCCACTCATAAGTAAATTTACCAATGACTGCAAATTGAAGATCTTGGATTTGGTTCATTCTATTGACTTCTTCCTCCATCCATTTGATCTGAGGGATATCTCCAACCATAGTAATGTCTTTACGGAGGCTTTCATAAGTGTGTTGATCAGTTTGGTTAAGGAAATCTACAAAAGACTTCTCTTTTTGCAAACTAGGGTTCAATCTATTAGAGTCAATATTACAACTGGGATTAGATGGCAATGATGGAAAATCAGAAGTAGAAAGATGTAGAACAGCCACCGGAGATGGCTGGCCGTCGGCAGGCATATTTAACCTAAAAAAAATTGGGTTCTGCCACTTTATTCATATTAATAATTTTGTTTTTATATTAATGTAATATTGACTTACTAAAATAAAAAATTCATATAAAATGCAAAAGAAAAAGGAAACATAAAGAGAACATATGAAAAAAAAAATGCAACAATATTCTTATGATATTAATCATTTAAAAAGAAAAAAAATATAAAATTAATGCATAATTTTTTGAGTTCATGTGATATTCAACATCTTCTCCCACAAGCTTTACGGTATAATTGAGAAGAAAACTAAAGAAATATTTCAAATTTGTTGGTGTCTTTTCGTGTGTGTGTGTGTGTGTGTATATATATATATATATATATATAT
>NC_061113.1:241702764-241858980 GCF_002878395.1 Capsicum annuum
TGTGTGTGTGTGTGTGTGTGTATATATATATATATATATATATATATATATATATATAGATAGATAGATAGATAGATAGATAGATAGATAGATAGGAAAATGAAACATATTTCTATCTAAGATTATGATGATCTTATCCAAAGCCTAATTTTAGAAAGAAAAAAAAAGAGAAGTTATTATCAATTTAATAAACTTAGATTAATTAATATTTTCTTCAATTTTCTTAATTTTACTCTATTATACTCCTAATATTCTAAGATATTATGAAAACATAAATTTCTTGTTCAATAACTCAATCTTCAAAATCTTCTAGCAAAAACCTCTCTGGCCCTTCCTTTGAGTTAGATTATTAAACTATCTGATTAAAATATTAAAAAGAGATAGAAAATATGTTTCAAAATTTTATGAATAAATCAGTTTTTCTTTTTACGAACATAAAAAAATACCAAAAAGAAAAAAAAAATTTACTTTCCTTAGAATTTCTTGAGAGAGAGGAGAGCCAACTTGTATGATGAACTTGAAAATTGCTTATGAGAATTACATAAGTATTGAGCACAAATCTATAACAAAAAATAATATTAGAAGAAAATTATAATCTCAATTCTTCATGGAAGATTTATAATTCTAAAAGTAATCCTTATTCTCCTTTGATTTAAGTCATTAAATTATTCAATCACAATACAAAAAGAATTTTTTATTAAAATTTTATGAGTGTAATAAGTTCTTCGGAAAAAACATAAACAAAAAAATATGAGAAAAGAATACATTTATTTACCTTAAGAATTATTTGTGAGAATCACAAAATTTTGAAGCATTGCCAACAAAAGCACTCTCTAAAATGTCAATTCATTTGAAAAGACAGTAACACTAGAGATGGGAATGACTAGAGATGGGAATGACTAGAGTCAATAATAGTGAACCATACATAATAGCTGCCAACGTTTAATTCACATTAATTTATTAAATGCGACAGTTTCAGGTTTTAGCAAATGAAATGATTTTAAAATTTTTATAACACATTACATGATATAAAAAATTAGAAAAAGTCCAAAAATTTGAGAAAAAAGATTAAGAATCCTAGCTAGTGAGAGGTGCCACATAGGCATAGCTATATATATATATATAGCAATAAGAGTCCTAATGGTCACTATTTTAGTCGCAAGAAGATAAGTATCAAAATAATCAACATCTTTCTTTTGATTAAAATCCCTAATCACAAGTCTAGCCTTATATTTATTAATAGTACCATCATCCCTCAATTTCTTCTTAAATATCCATTACTATTTATGGGTTTACAATCTTTAGGCAAATCATACAAGTCCCATGTGTGATTATAAAATATAGAGTCTAATTCACTTTTTATAGTCTCTTTCCAAAATATCGCATCTATTGAACTCATTAATTCATCATATGTCTTAGAGTCTTCTTCTATTAAGTAGATAGACACTAATTCATCATTTAAAGTATCGATATCAAAATTCATAGTTAAAAAGTGGTAACAAAATCAGGATCAAAACTAATCTCAATTCTACGTCTTTTACTTCTTCTCAGTCAATTTCCATGCTCATTAGCAATAACATCAGATAGATATATAATGTGAGATTTAACAGACATAGATATAGAAGTATTATTTTGCATATCACTAGACACATCATTTTTCAAAGGAAAAACATGCTCAAAAAATTCTACATCTCTAGATTCACAAATAGAATAATCATTTAATGACATAAATCTATATGCAGTACTATTTTGAGCATAACCAATAAAGACAATATCAAAGGTCTTAGAACCTACATTTACTCTTTTAAAATCAGGTAGACCAACCTTAGCCAAACACCCCCACACTTTCAGAAATTTCAAGTTAGGGGCAAATCTTTTCCATAACTCATATGAGGTCTTGTCTAACTTTTTATGAGAGACTCTATTAAGAATATAGAATGCAGACAAGATAGGTTTCCCCCACATATAGTCTAGTAGACTTGAGCTTAAAAGCATAGAATTCATCATTTCCTTAAGAGTTCTTTTCTTTCGTTCAGCTACACCATTTTGTTGGGGAGTAACCACTAAACTCATAGATAATACCATTTTCTCACCAAAATCTTCTAGAGTTTTGGTATTATATTCACCGCTCCTGTCAAATTTAAATCTCTTGATTTTCCTTTTATTTAATTTTCTACTTCTGCTTTGAATTTTAAAAACATGCTTTCAGCCTCATCTTTAGACTTAAGTAGGTATAACTTAGTGTACCTAGAAAATTCATCAACAAAAGTAATGTAATACTTCTTTCCATCTTTACTAATAATATTCTTAAAATTTGCTAAGTCTGAATGTACTAGTTCAAACAATTTGGTCTTTCTACTAGTAACATATTTAAAAGGTTTCTTGGCATACTTTGTTTCTACACACACAGGACACTTAGAAATATCATCAATATTTACTGTGATAATTAATTTCATTTTTCTAAGTTTTTTAATAGAAGCAATATTAACATGACATAGGCTACCATGCCATAAATTAATAAACTCAGTAATATAAGCAGAATTAGGAATATTTGTATTATTGACAATCTCTTGATCAATGTTCAGTACAAATAAACCCCCACTAAGGTATCCCTTCCCAACAAAGTTTCCTCCACGAGA
This sequence comes from Capsicum annuum, assembly GCF_002878395.1. NCBI lineage: Eukaryota > Viridiplantae > Streptophyta > Magnoliopsida > Solanales > Solanaceae > Capsicum > Capsicum annuum. The sequence continues at coordinate 241,705,404 of NC_061113.1, forward strand.
AATAATTATTTTATCAGTTTCAAAAATAAGTTTAAGGTATACTTTGTTGAGAAGTGCTATAGAACTAAGTTTCTACTGAACGAGGGAACATATAGAATATTGTTCAAGGATAATATTTTTTCAGAAGTTAATTTAAGTAAAAATTTTCCTTCACCCAAAACTCCAGCAATAGTGGAGTTACCCATATAGACACACTCGTCATTAGTGAATTCTTCAAAGTCATGGAATAACTCTTTGTTGGCGTAAAAATGTCTTGAAGCACCTGTGTCCAACACCCAATCAGTCTTGTTAGCTATCAGCTTTGCTTCGATGATTACTGCAACAATTACTTCATCTCCCTTAGTAAGATGAGCTTGGACATCATTTTGTCCTCCTTGTTTTGACTTTTGTCCTTTTCTTAGATAACATTGGACAGCCCTATGGTCAAGTTTTCCGCATACAAAACAAGGCCCCTTTAGTTTTTTAATTTGACTCTCTGACTTGTTGAAATTATTTTTCTTCTTCACTTGTTCCTTATTATGGACATTCTTTTGTTTGCCTTTATACCTGTCTTTTTTAATCGTATCAGAAGATTTCACAGGGTTAGCTTTAGAAGAATTAAGAGAAAGAACTTTCATCTTATCCTTGAGATGGTTTGCCTTCTCTATTCTTATGTAAATGATAAGTTCTTGGAGAGTTAAATTCTTTTTTTTATGTTTCAATTGATTTCTATAATCACTCTAGGATGGTGAAAATTTTCAAGCAGAATATTAGCCTAAAGAATCTCACACATCTTCATGCCTTTATTGAGAACATCGGCAGTTAAATTTTCATATTCATGGACTTATTCCATGATTGATTTATTGTCAATCATTTAAAATTTAATTCATTGTTCAACAACATATTTTTTATTTCCTGTATCATCGACACCATATTTCTTTTCTAAATTATCCCATATTTCTTTAGCAGATTTATGGGTAACAAATATATCAAATAAATGATTATTCATATGGTTCCACAAGTGTCCTCTAACTGTTTTGTTATCCTTTTTGAATTTCTTCTTAGCAATATCATCAATCACAACAGTGTTAGATCCAACAGTAATTTAGAACCATCAGTTGGAGGTTAATTAAACAAAACATAATCAACTTCTAATTGTTCGAAGAAAATCAAAAGTTTTTGTAACCAACGTTTAAAATTATTTTCGTCTAATGGCTTAAGTTTTGAAAAATTAGGAAAAGTTTTGTTCAAAGAAATAGCCATATATCAATATTGTATGTAACTAAATCGCTTTCAAATTGTTAGGAAAAATTACTATAATATTGATATTGGACTTAATAATAATAATAATAATAATAATAAGTAGTAGTTACAAAAATTGTGTCCTGACAAGCTACTGCCTTAAAAGCGATTTTGGCCCAACTCCGGTGCAAATCCTTCTAGCAGCTCGCTCTCCAAGGTTCCACAACTACTTCCAAACGCGTGCGCTTGTAGCTTTAAGTTTGGAGGTTGCCCAAAATAATTCAAGAAGAAGAAAGGAGGAAGACTCTACTTTTTCTTTTTCTTCTTCTTCTTCTTCCTCTTCTTTCTCTTCTTCTTCTTCTTTTTCTTCTTCTTCTTCTTTGTATTTCTTTTTTTTTTGTGATGTGTTTTGTTCTCCAAAGATATATGTTTATATAGGGATGCCAAAAAGCTGTTTGCAAGATGAAAATTAATGGAATTAAAGTATCATTAAACCAAAGTACAATTAAACCTAGTTTATTATGAATTTTTGGTTTTTTTCACTTGAAACTGATATGTAGGTTCATCTTCTTTGTAACGTATATTTTTTTTCTTTATTCTTTATATTACACAAAATGCTTTAAGAAGCATTAATTCCACAATAGAGATATGTGAATTACTGGAGATATGTTAACTTCATGATAAGTAGTTACAAAAATTGTGTCCTGGTAAGCTACTGCCTTAAAAGCGATTTCGGTCCAACTCCGGTGCAAATCCTTCTAGCAGCTCGCTCTCCAAGGTTCTACAACTACTTCCAAATACGTGCGCTTGTAGCTTTAAGTTTGGAGGTTGCCCAAAATAATTCAAGAATAAGAAAGGAGGAAGACTCTTCTTCTTCTTCCTCTTCTTCTTCCTCTTTTTCCTCCTCTTCTTCCTCCTCTTCGTCCTCTTCTTCTTCTTCTTCTTTCTTCTTTGTTGTATTTCTTTTTTTTTTTTTTGTGATGTGTTTTGTTCTCCAAAGATATATGTTTATATAGGGATGCCAAAAAGTTGTTTGCAAGATGAAAATTAATGGCATTAAAATATCATTAAACCTAGTTTATTACGAATTTTTGGTTTTTTCACTTGAAACTGATATGTAGGTTCATCTTCTTTGTAACGTATATTTTTTTTTCTTTATTTTTTATATTACACAAAATGCTTTAAGAAGCATTAATTCCACAATAGAGATATGTTGATTACTGGAGATATGTTAACTTCGTGATAAGTTTATTTTTATTTTAAGAGTGGCTTAGAGGAGATGTGTGAACCTCATGACAAGTTTGTTTTTATTATGAGAGTGGGTTACAGATGTGTTAACCTAGTGATAAATTTATTTTTAGAAAAAATTACATAACAAAGATAAAACAAGGATTCTTGATTATCTATTATAGTTAATGTTTAAAATAATTACGTGAAGAAGTATTATTTTAAGTGGACCCTAATATACAAATATAATAGTTTGTATATCATGCAATTAAGTTGTCTTATCTAATTAGCTTAAATTTTGATTGACCTAATCAAACACTTCATTTTATTTTATTTTTAATTTTGAAAATTGGCCACTTAATTAGAATTTTCTATCTCTTCTCTAATTTTTTATTTATTTGATTTTGCTCTCTTCTTAAATTTTCTACAATCTTCTTTAAGTCCTTTTCCTTGAAAAGCAAAAACTATTGGTGGATTTAGTTATATTAACTATAAATAGTATATTTTTGTGATTTGCACAAAGATTTATTACATAAAAAAATGTGTGTATATATATATATATATATATATATATAAAAATTGTATAATCAGTTTTTGATTTGTATATAATATGTTGATTCATATTTTATACATTACATTTACGTATACACGTATCATATGTTTGTATTTACTCAAAGATATTTTGTACAAATCATATTTAGTCATAAAGTGAATTTGTTTGTAAATTTCTATCAGTTTGTATTTATTTTGTTATGTTTCTTTCATGCACATTTTGAATTTGTATACATTTACACATTTGAATTTGTATGTTTATACATATAATCTGACTTTATATTCATTGTATACGTTTGAATATGTATCAATTCATATTTATTTTGAAGTTATGAGTTGTAAGCTTTTGTATTTGTATTTGAATTTTAAATTTAGCGCTAATTTTCATTTGAATCAATTCACATTTGTATTTCTATTCGTAGCTATTTTTCATGGATAAATACATTGAATGTAAATACATTAAAAATATATTTTAAATTCTGAAGTCATAGGAAGAAATTAGAGGAATTTTAGTTTGAATTCTATTTTTATATTTCGAAAATAAAAATATAAACTATAACAGTGCATGTGGAAAAAAAGAAAAAAAAGAGATTTGAAAAAGATTTGTTTAAGAAAATAAAGGAAGTGAATCATACCCCTTTCTTTTTTTGTCTCTAAGCATAAATGAAATAGTAATCAATTTGTTAGTTAATATTTATATATTAGAGTCCTAAATATATTTAATTACTAACTAAAATTTACAAAATGTAATTACTAAAACTTAGACTAAGAAATTAGTTAAGAGGGTATAAGTAATAAAAAAAACCTATGCTTATTTTTAAAATCATTCTTGGACAATGAAAAAAAAAACTTTTTTTTCTTCTCTTTAACTCTTAAGTTAAGTCAAAACATGTGAATTTTTGCCTTGTTTTATTATGAGAATGGGGCCATTTTAGTTTAAATGAGTCTACATGTTGCATGGGAATCTCTTGATAAAGCATGGTGTAAAGTATTTTCGATCAAAACAATGGATTTAGGTTCAGTTGTATTTTCTATAAATTAGAATAAAGTATATAGTTCACCATTCTTCTTGTGCTAATATATATATATATATATATATATGAATGTGTGTGTGTATGCTTATAATAAAATATATGTTATGTTTATATTGTTATATTAAAGTGTGAAATATCTTTGAGAAGTGATTTACATTTTCTGCACTTCATTAAAAATCTTCGTCATAGAAAAATTCATCCAATTTTAATAATTAAAAATTACACGTGCGAGACACATGCGGTTTAACTAATGACAAAAAAGGGTGAAGAGAGATTGTTCGTCTATAAAAATATGAACATGATAATATATTGATAAGACTATTGGATTACAATAATTTTTTGAATCAAATATGTCATGGATTTATTTTGGTTAATTAAATTTTCATCATTAAATTTAACTTAAGTCATATGTCATTAATTCAAGCAAGAACTTAAAAGAATACACTTATCATCGACTTTATTTTTATTATCGAAGGAAAAAGGGAGTGGGTTCCACATCATTAATGAACTTAAGTCCATTGTTTTGACCGAAGAGGACCCACAAAAGACGTGGCATCATCTCATTTCATACAATCCTCTTCAATGAATTAATGGACTCAAGTTCGCTGCTTTTGGATCCCACTCCTTTTTTCTTTGTTAATAAAAATAGGGTTAGATAGGAATAGTAAAAGAGCAAAAGTACATTTCTTTTACATCCTGGATTTTCGTCTTAGATATTTTTCCTTGAAAATCATTCTCCGGACCTAGTACAACTCATGGATACGAGACGTATGCTGGGGTATAAATGGTGTGGTCATATCATAAGCTAACCAGTGTTAGTTGGTGGAATAATTTTGATCACTGGAATGGTCATAACTTAAGGGTATGAGTCGTAAGTCTTGGATACGAGTCGTATCAGGGACTCATATGGTGGACAGTGTTTGATCCTCTTGGTAATTCATTCTGCTAGGGATACGGATCATTAGTACAGATCATATGATCAGGTTACGACTTGGTTGGATGATTCATATACTAGACAGTGTCTGATCTAAGATTAACGCCTAGGTACGACTGGTGGGATCCAATCGTAAGGAATGGTACGACTCGTAAGAGGGTCAGTTGTATCCCTGTGATGGGTTTTAAGGACTTAAGTCGGGCTATTCTGGATATTTTCCTACTTATCCTAATTATGATCCACGACTTCTAATACACTTAGGAGGTTATTTACCCTATTATTCTATTCATTAACACATAAAAAACTATTCCTAAACATTCAACAATTCTCTCAAGAACTTTTGGGGCAAGAGAGATAGAGTTTCAACTTGGGGATTGCTTTGGAACTTGATTTGGTGATTTTCTTCCATCATTTTTCTCAGTTTAAGGCATGTGTCTCTTCTATACTTACTATTTTTAAAAAGGCATGAATTTTATGGTTGTTTTCATAGTTTTGCATTGGTTATGGTTTTCAACTATAAATTAGGGGTTTTGGTGTAAATGGTTTGGTTAGGGGTTCATATATTTTGATTGTGATTTTACATGCATTGATGGTGGTTTTAGGTAATTGGATTTCATAGTAATGATTTAATGATCTTTGGAATTGGTTTTGGTTATATTATGCCCCCAAGGTGTTTGATAAAATGCTTATAAAGATATGTTCATTGCATTAACTTCTTTAAATGGAACGCTTGCTTGTTTTCAGCTTATGCTTGAAACTATAATTGGTTTACAAAGATTAAAGGCTTATTGGTTATGCTTGTGGAGTACATGAAAGTTTCCCAAGAGGTTAATATGAGTCCCCTTAACCCAAATGGGTTGACTTTGGATAAATCTTGCATGTATGGTTGGTATGAGGATACCACTAATAAATGGCCTTGATTAATAAATGGTAATTGGATTGATTTGGACATGGGTTTAATTTGGGCATTAAGGGCGGGATGTGTTAATGAGCTGGGAGAACCGAAACTGAAAACTCATATTTGCCGATATGAGGGGTTTTTGATAGCCATGTACGAGTGTCACCTTTTATATTGGATGGATGCACTAGTCATCCCATGGGATATTTTTGGGTCATGAGTCTACATGCACTGGGGCTCTTTCAGCAAGGGGAGTTGAACCCATACGGACCATGGGTGTGGTTAAACGACAAGGTTACACAACCCAGATAAAGGTTTTAAATGCATGTTAACTACCAATTTCCTTTCCCGACACTTATATATATGTATGGTTGTATGTATAATGGATGAGTTTACTTGGTTGTTTGAAAGGAATTACTTTATCCTTATCATGAGATACATACTAGCGGTCACTCGCTATCCCGTCTACAGGCGGCTGTATACCCACGCTATGCAGGAACAAGTCGTTCAACTCCTTATACATAGTGATTGACTCAAGGACAACATTTGAATTAAAGTGGTGAGCATTCATATTTTTGGAAGACTCTATTTCATGATATGAATATTCTTAAACATTTTATTTTTATTTTGAACATTGATTTTGGTCATGGTTGGGGGCATGTCCCAATTGGATATTTGTATTCTTTTGGATAGAGGCTTTGTGTTACTTCTGGGCCTTGGTATGAGTGAGATCGGTATTCGTGCTGACCTTGACATTGGAATAAGCTAGGAGGCTGGCATCATCGGACATAATTTCTCACTGTTCTATCATATTACATTTTGGGATTGATTATTATATTATGTTTTGATATTATCTTTGGTTTGATATGATACGGATGGTTGGATTTTGTATGGTTAGACACGGTTGGGGCGGTCACGGTCGTGATCCTATCCCAGAGTCTTGATGTGAACAATAATGTTATCTTGTTATATGTTTGAAATTCAGCTCATCTGAGGTTGTAATAGGAGGTTAGGTTGGGTTAAGAGGGAAGTCCTTAGTCCTGATTGGGCTTGGGATGCCTATTACGTCTAGGCCCTGGTTTGGGTTGTGACAATTTCTCGTCTTGTCTTTGCCTCTAGTAGTAAGAAAAATAGGTAATAAATGGCAAACACAAAAGTGACGATCCATTAACTACTTAAACTTCTTGTGCTAAAGTATATATGTGCTTATAATAAAATATATGTTATGTTTACATTATTATATTAAAGTGTGAAGGATCTTTAATAAGTGATTTGAACTTCTTGCACTTCATTAAAAATCTTTGCCATAAACAAAATCGCCTAATTTTAAATAATCAAAGATTACACATACAAGACACGTGCGGTTCAACTAATGAAAATAAAAAATGTGAAGAGAGATTGTTCTTTTATATAATATGAACATGATAATATATAGATAAGACTATTGGTTACAATAATTTTTGGAATCAAATATTTCATGGATTTATTTTTGTCAATTAAATTTTAGTCATTAAATTTAACTTAAGTCATATGTCATTAATCAAGAAAGAACTTAAAAGAAGATTAAAAGACATTTATCATCAATTTTATTTTTATTATTGGAGGAAAAAGGAGTGGGTTCCAGGTCATTAAGGAACTTAAGTCCATTATTTTGACCGGAGAGAACCCACATGATCCATGGCATCATCTTATTTCATAAGGTCCTATTCAATGAAATAATGGACTCAAGTCTGTCGCTTCTGAACCCCACTCATTTTTTCTTTGGAAATAAAAACAAGGTTACATTTCTCTTCAAATCTTCATCAATTTTCTCTCTGTGTGTTAATTTAGAAAATATCACTCCAAAGAAATCACCATGGAAAACTCTCAGCAACCGACGCGAATGAAGCAGAAGCGAATGCATTAGCGAACGGGAAGGACAACTGAGCATGTGGTTCATTCCTCATCATATGTACAGACTCAGGTATGACAACCTCCTCCACCACTAATGCAGACTTGGCAGTTTCAACCACCACCATCGCAACTATGGCAAGCTCCACCACTGACGTTGCAGGATCCACCACCACTACCGCTAGAGGGGTGGAGACCTATTTGGTGTTTTGTTGATGAGATTTCCTATGCCAATGGAGAAAATAGCGGATAGGGTACCTTTGATGACCAAAGGTAACTTGAGTTGTCATTTTCCTTAAGCTAGGATTTAAAAAAAAAAATTGTTGAGGCTAATTGCTTTATTCCATTTTCTTTCAAGGTTATAACTTTCTTCTTCTTCTTTGTGAGAAGTTGAGACTTGGTTTGTAGTTCAAGAAAAAAAGGTACTACATGGCAAACACAAACGTGACGATCCATTAACCACTTGAACTTCTTCTGCTAATATATATATATATATATATATATATATATATATATATATATATATGTTTATAATAAAATATATGTTATATTTACATTATTATATTAAAGTGTGAAGGATCTTTGAGAAGTGATTTGAATTTTTTGCACTTCATTAAAAATCTTTGTCATAAACAAAATCATTTAATTTTGAATCATCAAATATTACACGTGCGAGACACATGCAGTTCAACTAATGAAAATAAAAAGTGTGAAGAGAGATTGTTCTTTCACATATGTATGAACAAGATAATATATTGATAAGACTATATATATTGGATTACAATAATTTTTGAAATCAAATATATCATGGATTTATTTTGGTCAATTAAATCTTAGTCATTAAATTTAGCTTATGTCATGTGTCATTAATCAAAACAAAAGCAAATTAAAAGGACACTTCCACATTATTAATGGACTTAAGTCTATTATTTTTATTGGGAGAGCTCCACTTTGGGTAGCTTTCACTCTACTTTTGTAGGTAGCTCTTTTCCAGGTAGCCTTTTTTAGTTAAGTGTTCAGGTGCCTCGATGGTTGTGAACTAGACATTACTAGCCCCAACTGAGTATTGTCATATCAATGTCACCATCCCAGACATGATGGGCACGTAGGGTGATGGGTGGCTCTGATACCACTTTTACAACCTTTGGAGAACCACGCTATAAATACCCACAATAATACTTTGTAGTAACAATGTGAAACTTTTTGCATCGGATCATAACAAGAAGACCCACATGAAACATGGTGTCATTTCATTTCATCCGATCTTCTTTGATAAAATAGTGGACTCAAATCCGCCGCTTTTGAATCCTACTCCCTTTTTCTTTGGTATTAAAAATAAGGTTAGACCGGAATAGTAAGAGACAAAAAGTACATTTCTCTTCTCTCTTCATCCATTTCTCTGTGTGTGTTTGTTAATTCACCATCAAAAACTCTCAGCAATCGACACAAATATAGTGGAGGTGAATGTGGCGGCAGCAGCTGTAGAGGAGCATAGGAAGGAAAACTAAGCATGTGGTTCATTCCTCATCATACGTCCAGCCTCCGCCACCAATGTAAAAAGAATGTCTGGCAGGCTCCACCACCTACAATGCAACCATCGCAAGCTCCACCACCGCCGTCACAAAATTCGCCACCACTGTTGGAGGGGTGGCATCCTGTTTGGCGGATTGTTGAGGATAGTTCATCCTATGCCAATGGAGGAAACAACAGACAGGGTACCTTTCATGACCAAAGGTAAATTTGTCATTTTCCTTGAGTTAGGGTTAAAAAATAAAAGAAAATTTGTCAAGGCTAATTGCTTTCTTCTATTTTCCGTTAAAGGTAATAACTTTCTTCTTCCCTTTTTTTTTTGTGAGAAGTTGAGACTTGGTTTATTATGAAACCTACCATTTTTGTACTTTGTTTTAATTAAAAACTTAACCAGACTTACTTAAAAATCGAGTAAATTTGACCATCCAGCTTTATGTTCATTACCCATAAGTTGTTATTCTTTTTTCTGTAACACAAAAGCCATTCATCTTTGCCTCATCTTTCACTAAAGTCACTTTAAAAAAATTTGTTTAAAATCATACCTAAAATGTGAGATGAAATTAAAAAAAATCCCCTGTGTTTGAGGGTAGGTTCAAAATGACCCCTCAAATATACTTTTGAGAAGTTTTGGTGCTTTAAGCTTGCTATATGTAAGTATATTTGACAATTATGAAATACTTAACAAATTCTAATTGATAAATTTTACAAAACTCCGGAAAAAAAATAATATTGAGTAACATTTAGGGGTTTATTATTTGCAATTTTTTTTATTTATTGCAGAATTTGGTGTAGCTTGCTAGATTAATTTATTTATTAGTAGAATAATTTGATAGATCCCTTCACAAGTTTCACTTTAGAATGTTGATCTCTCATGTTACATATGATACCACATTTACTTTGATTGTTTTGATTTCTTCGTAACAATTCTTTTAATGTATTTATAACTATACAAATTTGAATACTTGAAATTAATTATTTTATGGAACAATCGAAATACCTAGAGTGGAATACTTTTATGAGTTTTTAAAACTTTTATTATGCCACCATTATCAATTTTCAACAATTTTTTCAACTTCGTCCCTAGCCCCTCCAAAATATCTATTATTCAATTTTTTTTATTTTTGTATTTCATAATAAGTAACATTATTTTATTTTTTGTTTCTTTTACTAACTCTATTTACTAAAAATAAATGTAGTTTATCTCACAATGTTAATGTATAGAAAATACTATTCATTGAAATTATTACAAAATAATTTGAAAATCATATCTATTTAATAGTATAATGATATTATGAAAAAAACAATATGTAGCAAAATTAAAAAAAAGTCTATAAATTAATAAAAAAAAATAAAATATTAGTAAAAGGGTAAGAAAATGAAAATGTAATTATTGCACATTTATGATGAATAGATTTTAAGATTTTTTTTCTGATTTTACTTTTGTCCAATATCGTTAATTTAGTTGGTAGAGTCAAACATATATAAATAATAAGGATCATTTTTATTATCAATATAGTCGATCAAAACTGCTTAAAAGTATATTTGAGGGACCATTTTGAACCTAATACCCTCAAACATAAGAGATCGTTTTCTATTTGATCTCAAATTTTAGGTAGCGTTTTAACAAAATTTTGTCAAAATGACTTTTGTAAAAGATGAGGAAAAGTTAGGTAACTTTTGTGTAACAAAACAAACAATAATGACTTTTAGGTAAAGAAAACAAAGTTGAATGACCACACATAAAATTTACTACTCCTTAAAACTCAAACTCAATTGAATTTATCTTGTTTTCACTTAAATCATGAATTAGGGTTACTTCCGTGTCTTCCTAGAGATTTAAATATTAGTCAGTTTGATTCTCATAGTTGAATAGACTAAATTCGCGAAATCCTCCTATATATTTTTCCTCTTTGATCCCTCTTTTCTTTAGGGTTAGTCTATTTGGCATCACAGTTCTTAAATGACCTGGTTGCTAGAGTTTCTACATATTTTTTTGTTCTGTCTAATAATACAAGATACTGCATTCCATTCATTTGATTCAATTATTAACTATTTGTAATTATTTTTTTATTTGATCTTGATTGGTGCAGTTAAAGATCATGTTTGTTGTTGATGTGGAAGAGTTAATGCAACAGCCTACAAGTCTTGTCAAATATGAATGCACCTTATTATTGCTTTGTCCATGGATACTGCTTAATTGTAATGACTTGGAAGTATTTAGAAGTTTTGTCTTTATATAAGTTTGTAGTTTATCAATAAGTTTGTAGTTTATCACAATTGTGGAGTTTTTGGGTTTCTATGTTGTAATAAACAAGTTTGGTCATTATATAATTTGTAGTTTATCACAGTTGTGGAGTTTTGAATTTTTGGGTTGTAATAAACTTATGTAACTTCTTGCATAATAATAGTGTTATGTTACTTTAATCTGTTCTCTTTCTCCCCTTTAGTGTTGTGTTTATTGCTTTTTGCTATAGTGTTTAATCGGTTATATTTTTTTGTATTATTTTAATCTCTCTCTATTTATGACATAAAGATGTAAATAAATAATTCATTATGTCTTCAGTTTTTAAAATGATAAGTATTATAATATATCTATTTTTGGTAAGGATGACAAGTATTTAGGAACGAAGGGAGTACCAATTTCCTAAACGAATAACATTAGTGAGTTCCCTTCTTGTTATAACTATGATACATGGAGTACTTTTTTTTTTTTTTTGGTAAAGGTTACATGGAGTACTTCATTCTTATAAAAGGAGGAAAAAGAAAAACGTCTTCAATTTGATATTCAAAAAATAGAAAAGGAAGTTAGTGTTAGATGGTGATCTGAATCTTAGTATTTGAAAAATCAAGAATCAAAATCTTCAGGTTCAATTTTTCCTTAGTTCCTTGCGTTTTTTTAGTAATAATATCAAAGTTAACTAAATCTGAATTAGATTTTAAATATTACGACAAAGTCAAATATATATTCCTATCTATCATAAAAGTATGATTGTAGCCAAAAATTCAAAAATGTTTTCAGAATGTGATTTAGAAAATCGAAAAAAATTTAGTAAGGAAAATTACAGTTAATGTATATGGACCAACTCTATTCATTAGTAGCAAACACATTAATAAATCATATAACAGTCATTAAAATGTTACACCAAATTTTTAATCATCAACACAATGTGATTGTATTAGTTGAAAAAAGTTAGGTAAATGAGAAAAAGGAAAAAGGTCATAAATGATATTTTTCAATTTGATATTCACAACCCAGAAAAGGAAGTTAATAGATGTAAGCTGATTTTAGTATTTGCACTTCACCAAAAAATCAAAAAGCAAAATCTACAGCTCAAAATCCCCCCCCCCCCCCCCCTAATTTACTTGCATTATTTTAGTAAGAAAGTCAAAATCACATTACCCAAATCTGTAACAGATTTTAGATATTATGATAAATTCAGATATGAATTCATATCCATTTAGGGAAGTATAAAAAGTCAGAAATTCAAAACATTTCTCGGGATGTGATTTAAAAGATCAAAATTTTAAAATTTTGATATGGAAGAAAACAAAATATTTTCACTTGAAGTTTGGAAATTTGAACAAGTCTTGGTTGTTAGTGAGAGAAATGTAAGTTATGACATTTGCATTAGGAGTTTACATACATCGGGTTGGTTCGAATTTTTAAATACCAAATTAAATTATTTCTATTGGATTTTTAAATTTATAAATCAAACCAAACCAAACCAATAAAGTTCGAATTATTCAACTTTGGACTTTTTAGAATTTTCTCAAATATTTTTCTATAGAATTTCCGTACAAACATGTAGTTATTAACTTGTGATTCAAATATTTCTTTAGTGCTAGCAAGATACAACTATCTGAGATGTTTCTTAAAAAAATACCACAAAATATGAACTATAGCATATTAATAAGTTTTAATAGAAATAATTTTTTTTTAAAATATTAAATCATGCTAAAATAAATCTATTAAATATTAATTACATGACTAAATATCAAATAAAAAAATAAATTTAAATTATATATTATGTAAAATTAAATAATATAATACAGATCCAACATTATTGCCATTCCTAGTGTTTAATTATTTCCTTCATTTCTCAACAAAATAAAAAATGTTTTATTTACATACATACTATATAAAGAGTTTTCTTAAGTTGTTACATACATTAGTTATAAGTTATGATTGTAATTTGTAAAGAATTTGAGGCACCTCATACAAAACCTTAAAGCATTGGTTAAATAGCTAATGTTTCATCGTAAAATTTCTTAAGAATCCTTATAATACAATTTTTTTGTCCTTCTAGCTAGTAACTAGCCTGTCATACTTGAGGTGGCAAATTCGACATTGATCAATCAATGGTGCATAAAACTTAATCTTCTTAGATGATTAATTTACTCCGTTTCATTCATAAATTCTTGTCCACTCTTGACTTAGACACATATTTTAAAAATAATAAATTAAAAGGTAATTTTACTATATCACCCTTTGAATATAATAAACTTTTTGCTTTGAAAAATGAAATGAGTGATGTATTGTATCTAATATCAAGAATAAAAAAATAGTTAAATTATCTATTGACTTTATAAACTAGATAATTATTATTGGAATGTAACACCCCGTAATATTTTCGGTTTAGTACCACTCGTAGTAGCATGCTTAAAGAGCTAGCAACCTGAAATTTTTTCTAAATGTTAAAAAAGACAGTCACATTTTAAGCTCCTAAACACCAATGATTTTATTTTCGACCTTCTAGGCAGAATGTCAATTTTAAAGCTGATTCATGATCGGAGGTGTTAAAGGTACATCTCGGATAAGTTTCGAAATTTTTGAACAAGCGTAAGGATATGTTTGGAAGTTCAAAACAGTAGATGCCTGCGATTAGCATGCGGTGCACGCTCCAGTCCACTCCTGAGGGAGCCTGCGATAGAACATGCAACGCACACTTCATTTCGGTGCTCCAAGGCACACGACGCATGCTCCATAGCATGCTCCCTTATTTTCAGTTCTTTTTCCGTGTATTTGAGGGCAATACAGTCCTTTACCTCACCCAATACCATCTAAAACACAAGATTTGAGCCCCCAAAAAGCATTGTTACATTAGTAGTCTCTTTTTTCCTTCAAGAAAACCCTAGAGCCCCAAAGATCAAGAATCAATGTAATACCCCGCAGTATTCTTGACTTAATACCACCCTTAGTAGCATGTATAAAGGACTTACGACCTAAAATTCTTCTAAGTATTGAAAGACTTAGCCATATTTTAGGCTCCTGAACTTCAATGAGTTTTAAATCAATCTTCTAGACCCTAAGACATAGATTTTTGAGTTGATTCATGTCCATAGGGGTAAAGGGAGAGTTTTGGAATTTTCGAATGGGGGTTGAGGTGTGTTTGGGATTTGAAAATAGAAGGCCACCACGATTGCACCACACCACAGTGACTATTGTGGTGGAACCAAAACGCGTCATGGTGAAGTACAATTCAACACTTGTTTGTTTCTAGTGGTTCACCACGATTGCACCGCGTCGCGGTGACTATCACGGTGAGGAGTTCGGTGCGTCGTGGTGGAGTCCTAAAATGGGATTTTGCTGCAACTTTAAAATTCGAAGGGCAGTTTAGACTTTTTCCCATAAACCCAAATCTTGTTAACAGCTGATTAAGATGTTATTAGGGTATTATATTCCCAAAATTACTTAAAATTCTCTCAAAACAAAACCCTAAACTTCTTTCCCAAAGATTCAGAATCCATCTTTAAGTTCAAGATTTTCAAGAAGCAAATCAAAATTCGGGTCCTATTCTTCAAACTAAGTAATCTAAGGTACGTGGGGCTGTCCAAAAAACTCTATGGGCATAAGTTATGGTTTTATCAATGTTTTTAAAGCATGTTATGATGTTTATAACAAGGTTTTGAACAATTATTTTGAATAGCCAAATCATGAAGCCCTTTTCAATGACATATATAATGTTTTGGTCTTGAGGCCTCTCCTTGAAGTTGATTTTTACTCATGTATATGTAAGTATGCATTTTGAGTTTTGCAAAGATTAAATTGATAGAATGAATGACGAAACCCCTCTCTTGTTATGATACCTCTTGATTTCAAATGTTATGGATTGTTCAATTGCATATTTTGAAGCATGAGATAAGTGTTTACTATTGTTTTGGACTTGCTATTGATTATGAATTGAAGAGAGGTTGTTTTCTTATTTATAAATATTCAATGTGATAATTGAAAGAGTTGTATAGGTTTTTATAAAGGAATTGACCATCATGTGTTGAAATATTGAAAAGGGAAAATCTTTGCATAAGTCTGAACATGTTTTGAAATAAGGACTCCTTTGCATTATTTAACTGTTTTTGGTGGTCAAATGATTGAGTTGATTGAAAAATCTAAAGCAGAAAATTATAAATGGTTTGAATGAGAAGGGTTGTAGAATGATACGATACAAATGACTTGCAAGTTGGGGTATGACGATACTCCACTGTGAATTGACCTTAATAGAATAAGAAAAAAGTGGTTTGTAAATATGATGCATGTTTTCTTATAAGAAATTTAAAACTGGTCTTAAAGAGGGTTAGATGGTTACCCGAAGAAAACATGAGTTGAAAGACTCAACGCTAGAAATTGTGATTTGCCGACACGAGGTTATGGTACCATGTTGTGTGGTCTTTTGTACCTTGATTTATGTTATCTCAATTTAGGACTATGGCTAGAAGGCATGCTTTGTGGTCTTGTGCACTACTATGAAATGTTGATTTGATTGGGAATCATGGCACCAGGTTGTATGGTCTTGCGTGTCTCCCCTTACTGATGCTCCAATCCTTGCGAAAAACTAGGATTGGAGGTTTGGCCGCCGAGTCAAGGGCGGATTCCATATAGCTCGTGGAATTACAGAATGTAGGTGTAATACCCCGCATTTTTGGGCTAGTCATTGAACCGTCGTTCTTACGTGTATAAGTTATAATCCAAGTGTTTCTCATGTAAATATAAGTTTCATGATCTTTATACTAGTATGTGAAATGCTCATGAAGTTAAAAATGTTCATAGAAATCATTTAGAGCCAAGTTGAGCTAAGATCATTTGATTCATTCATAGTTTGATATTTGATTCTACAAGGATCTACTTTAAACGTGTAAAACTTTTATATACATAGAATTTTATAGATCAAGACCCACCAAATTGTAGATAGTTAAATTAGCTTCCCAATGATACCAATTTCGCCAAAATCCGATACCCGAGCAAAAAGTTATGGTTATTTTTGTGAGTGAGACAGTAAGGTCATGTGATAAGCGTGCAACGCACGCTCCAGTCCACCCCTAGATTTTTCAGCTTTCAAGTCCATGTCTAGAGGGGTATTTGGGTCATTTTTCCATCCCTATTTATCCCAAAAACATGAGATTCAGCTTTAAAATAACCAAAATATACTCACTTTCTCTCAAATTCTCTCAAGAACAAGAAAGGGTTTCCAATTCAAGATTTAAATTCCAAGGATTCAAGCTTCAAATTCATGATTTCTTCAAGGATCCATCAAATTAAGGTATGTGGAAGTTCATCTATGGGTCCTCTTTCACCCATGGAACCCAAAATCATAATTTCAAGTTTAAAGTTATAATCTTTATATGTTCCCATGAATTTTATTTATAAATTTTCATAGATCTAACATTTATATCATATTTCCATGATGTTGATGGTGATATTAAATCTTACATGATTGAATGGTATTGTTTGTCAAATTTATACCTTAATTGGTGATGTTAGAAGGGAAATCATGTTATTACTACTATTTTGAACTAATCCCATGCTTAGCCTAAACCATGAATTACAAGTTAGTTGATTTTATTGATCTCATGTTGTATTGAGTTTAATCTTGATTATGATGTTAAATTGGGTTTTAATCCCATAATTTATCTCAAGGTTAATGATTTATGTGAACTCCATGTTGAACTCTTGAATTACAAGTGAGATATAGTATCCATGATATTGTTATATGTTAATTGATATATGAAATACCTATGCTTCCCAAGTGTATGATGAAATGCCTACAAGAATGATTTTGGACAAAGGCTTACATATCATGTCCTTAGAATTTTAGTTTGATTCCATGGTGAATCCTATATTCAAGACAATTAGAAATATTTTCCATCTTTTAAATTCATGCCTTCCACATGTTTGATCCTTACATGTTGTGATGAAATGCCCATATCCTATTTCAAGAGAATTTCATGTAAATTCCACCAATTCACGATTTTGGTTAAGTAACCATGCTAGGTTCTCATGTTTAAGATATTTGCAGGTCCAAGTATTAATAATCATGTGCTTGATATAATGCCATGTAAATTAAATGAAAAAAATGTCATTCTAGCTTATGTGCAAGTTATATAATACATGTGCTTGATAAGTTGTCTATGAGAGTGAAATAATACCATCATAGCATATTAACATGAATTCCCCATTCACGTATAAGTAATGCATCAAAAGTGTTTGTTGAAATGCTTAAGCAAATGAATTTTGCCTTGTGATTCATTGGTGATCTAAATAATGAATTCATGTTAATACTACATGATCAAAATGGCTCTCATGTTAAAGCTATGCCTTGCAAGTGTTTGATGAATTGTTCATGAGAGTTAAGTAATGAAATGTCATTATGTTAGCATATATGCAAGTTCATGTTATGCAAGTGTTTGTCAAAATACCCTAATAAATGATGGGTGACAAAGTAAAGAGTTATCATGTTTTTAAGATTTTCTTTATGCCTTATACTTTATGCTATCGAGTCCTGGGGGTATTTAATACCTAACAATTTAGCTGCTTACCTAGAGCCAGTGTCAGTTCCAGAATAGTCTCAGTCATATCACGATCAACAATACTCTCAGTCAGTTACAGAACTCAGGAAAACTCTATAAGCTCAGTATCAATCAAGTCCAATTGAGTATTTAGTTCATACCTCATTAAACTCAGTCAGCTAACAGAACTCAGTAGCATTTAATCAGTTAATAGAATTCAGTAGTATTCCATCAGTCAACGGAACTCAGTGAACTCAGTTTAGTTTAGTTCAGTTATACAGTATGATCAGTAACAGTTCAGTCAAGCCTAGTATGAGCTAGGAAATCAGTTCAGTATTTATTCAGTTAGGAGTAGGATTCAACACAGAGTGAACCCAAGGATGGGGACTCACCTAACAACAGAGGGTGTGATCTTTAGAAGTAGTTCTTATGTTCCAGAACTACGTAACCAACGTAGGTTAAGACATCAAACCTGACAGTTAAGGGTTGATGAGGTAGCTTAACTTGACAGATGAGGGTCCCACTATTCTTCTTAGAGTACCTGCTAGATGAGGGTCACTCACAGCTTGTCCTTACTAGTGGTGTGTATTGACACCCTTCTAATTAGGGTTACAAATTGGACCTCAACTCAGCTATCTTACTTGGGGCGTGTTGGTTAGATGATTACTTCCCATAGTCTTAGTTTCAGATTTAGTCTCAGAATAGAAATCAGTCAGTTCTATAGATTTAGAACTGTCAAATACAGTCACTCAGCTCAGTAAAGAGCCTAGATAGTTCTACAGATTCAGGACTATCAGATACAATCACTCAGCTCAGAATGGAACTCAGTAAGTTCCACAAGACTAGGACTGTTAGAAATAGTCACTTAGTTAATAGTATATCAGTCATCAGTAATCTAGTTATCATAAACATAGTTATCAGTAATCGCAGCTATCGGTTACTCAGTTTTTAGAACTCAGTATTCAGTCTCAGTTATAGTCCTAGTTATAGTCTTAGTATAGAAATCAGATCAGTAACTCAGTTCAGTTTTAGGTTTTCTTGATCATCGCGTACAGTTATCAGTATTTCAGGACCTCAATTTCTAGACTATTTCAGAATCATGGTATGTGCTTGGTCTTGTATTCTCAGATAATATAGTCTTCACGAATTCATGCTCAGTTATCTCCTGTTACTCAGTCAGTCCCTTTCTCATATGGATAATACTCTGCAGTTTCAGTCCAGTTATTCAGACTAAGTATAGTCCAGATTTACATACCCAGTATTCAGCTTCAGTTATACTTGTATCATTAAAGTATAGTTTTACAGAAACTAAGTGTAGAGATTCACCATCTTATTAGAGAGTGTTGTCACTCATGCTTTAAGATATTTCAGATTTCAGTTTATTCTAGTCTATTGGTTAGTCTACTTACACTTAGCATGTATGTTTTAAATTACATATAAAATCAGTTTTACTTATTGCATTCATGTCACGAACCGAAATGGGTCCCTGACCGTGACGAGTATTCCGAACCATGAAGGCCCGAAACACCCCTAACTGTCTGGTAATCATGCACATAACTCATATGATAAAATAAATATGGAAGATAAAAAACATTATGGAAACATGGTCAAGAGTCATATGGAAACAATAATGGGAATAGTGTCCCACAATTTCTATCAACATCTAGAAAACCGTCTGCAAAATCTCTACTACATGACTGAAACAAATAACTGTCTAAAAACTGGGACAAGTCCCCCAGTAAACCCAAAAACTAATAAAGGATAAATAAATCTGCTAGACATCAGGCCTTTTGGAATATAAAAGGCTCATCAAGTGACTCTGCAAATCTGTCTGAGGAATCTACTAATTTTCTGGACCCCTAGACTGTGCCTCCGAACTTGGGAGGAAAGGGGGTCAATACAAAAATACTGGTATGCAGAGAAATCCAAAACAACAATATAATATATTCATAGAATATAAGTGATAGCCATTATAAAGCAGTTTTGTATCAAATCATTTGAAAGACACATGGGCATAATGTAATAATTTTCCAACAACAATGCAATGCAGCTGAGCTAGGTGGAATACCCTACATATAATATTTACACCAACTGTCAAACCTCAGTTGCCACCGAGATTAGAGTATAAGTGAGGGGAAGACACACAAGATCACAAAACAGGGTGTCTCGACCTAATAAAGTATGGTAGTGCACAAGATCACAAAGCAGGGCTCCTAACCATAGTCCCAATTTAGAATGACATAAAGTCAGGTACGCAAGATCACAAAGCATGGTACCAAATTCCCATGTCGGCAAACACGATTTCCAGCGATGATCCCTTACACTCAAATGCCTTTTTTGGACATCCACCTATCTCATGTAAAATCAATGCATTCAACTCTATTTAATACAATCACATATCATGTTCTGTAGGGTATCGTCATACCCGACTTGCAAGTCATCAGTATCACATCATTCTTTTCATTCAACCATTATATTCAACATATTTCAACATAAACAACCCTCTCCTTGCAATTCAAAATCATATCCAATCATAATAATTTTCAAACATTTCATGTCATGCTTTTCAAGATGATTTTCAAACAATTCACATCATGTGAAAAATTTAAAACAAAATCATATCAAGAGACGGATTATTTCTGATTCATGCTCTCAAGTTAACATCTTTTCAGAGTAAATGCACATACATATATCATATATCAAATCACTTTGGGAATACGCCTAAAGACCAAATCAATATCGCAAAAATGTTTAAAACGTGATTTATATTCATAATTTCAAAACCTCCATTATTAAAACATGAATTTTTAAGCCCATGAGACTTTTAGGATAACTCCACGTACCTCTATTTGTGAAATTTGTGGGTGCTTCTTGGAGCCTATGATTTGGGGATTCCAAATCTCCAATTTGTTTCGAATTCCCATGGTTGAATCTTGAGTTACTAGAGATAATTGGATTGGAATTATAGGGAGGAAACCCTAATTCTTGCAATGGAAGAGAGAAAAATGAGATTTTCCCTTTTACTAGGTCATATATAGAGGGTAGGAATAGGTAGAAAAGGCCAAAATACCCTTGAGTGGAATTCTGAAACTGGAGCCCTATTTTTGGCCCTGGCGTGATGCGGAGCTTGGAAAAATGCCAATTATTGTAACTTGGAAGTTTGACGCGAAGTGGGACTGTCATGGAGGCTTTCTGGAAATTGACAAGTACCATTTTGGCCTCTGGCGCGACGCGCCATGCACTAAAATGACATTCGTCTTACAGTTGAAACTTAAAATAGCCATAACTCCTTACCTGGTTATCAGATTTTGATGAATATTATATCGTTGGAAATCTTATTAAATTATATATAATTTGGTATATAATATACCACCCAGTTCATCATATATAATGAGTTATGGTTGATTGAAGTTGACCCACGTTTCGATGCTTACTCAAACTCGAATGATTGGAAATCTTTCAACTCGTCCTTGAGTTAGGGGACTTATATAATCTTAATTCATGCTTAAATAGATTTCCACACTACATAATTGATAAACACACTAAATTTGCATTGGATTTATGACTTTTGTAACTTTATAAGTAGAAATGATGGTTGACATTCTAGCCCAAAAGTGAGGGGTGTTACAATTCACCCCTGCATACTCAGTCTATTCCAGAAGTACTAATCCACATATACGTCCGTGTGGATATATTTTCTCATAATGTAGGTACCAGTTATAGCCTACGTATCTTGATCAGATAGTTGCAGATTCCAGCCAGAAGGTGATGAGTTCTCCTACTTTGGGAACTCCATACAGATTCAGTTCATGTACAGTTTATTTACTTTCATATGTACTGATTAGTGGTAGTTGGAGGCATGTCCAAACTATCGATAGTCAGTATAGTATAGGACTCATAGATGTCAATTAGAGTCAATCATGTAAATTTCAGTTTCATCTTTCAAATTTATCAAATTGTAAAGCTTTATCGATATTGTATCTATTTTAGATTTTCAGTATGATTATGTTTCTGCACAGCAGAATAGTAATAGCTATTTATTAAGTTATAATTTAGTTTCTTAATAGTATGACAGCTCATGGGTTAGCTTAGGATTACTTGTGGTTCCAAGCACCGTGTGATGTCTCGGGATAGATTTTTAGATCTTTACAGTAGGGTGTACCATCTAGATCAAAAGTAATATAAGGAGTGGTTCATGATTTTAAGGAAATGTTTCAAAGTCTTTAAAGTATGCCTATGTGTTTTCCTATATAGTATGTAAACTGTTTTATGAATTGCTCTCACTTATGTTGTATAAAAGTATGTTATTTTGGATTGCTCTGCGTACCAGTACATTTGTATTGACCCGCTATATTTCAGGATCTGAGGCACTATCTCAAGGTCCCGTTAAGCAGTAAAGTTATTTGGTTAGAAGTTGTAGTTGGTGAGCCTCTCTTAATTCTGAAGGCCTAGTTATGAGTTATTGTTATCTGATTTTGATTCATGGTCCGACTGGGGGCCTTGTCCCAGTTTTTTAGGTATGTTAGTTCTTGTATTGTCAGAGAATTTTGCAGGTTGGTGTCATGTGTTTTGAATGTTAAGAACTCCCTTTGAAATTATTCCGTTAAACTAAGAGATTGACTATGTTTTCGTCTTATTATATTTTATGCATTTCTTTATAGTATATGGATGGTGTGCATGATTTCCAGATAGAAAAGGGTGCTCGGTCCTTCATGGTTCGGGATGCTCGTCGCGGCCAGGGCCTCATCTCGGGTCGTGACAAACTTGGTATCACAGCACGATTTATGGTCCCAAGGTGTTTGTGAAATTACATTAGGTAGAGTCCTATTTATGGGTATGTAGCGCGCCACTTATAAGTAGGAGGCTACAAGGAGTTTAGGAATATCTTTTTTTTTTTCATGATTTGGTTTGTCCCAAAGTGTCTGAATGTCCTCTAATCAATGATTTCCTATATTTCAGAAAAATTATCATTCTTTCTCATAGATCCAATGAATAGAATGCCCAAGCTGAGGATGTCCGTCCTACTGATAAGATGCATACCTGTAATAAAGATTGTACCCTAGAGTTTGTTTCTACTCTGGAAGTTCCTCCAGTTTTGACTAGTCCACCTAAAGGATGTGGTCAATAAATGGTATAATGATTGGGAGGATTCGAAGGGTAGCGATGCGATGCTAAGCCTTCTCTATGGGGTGAGTTTGTGGAAGCTTTCTTGGATCGCTTATTTCCCCAGGAGTTAAGGGAGTCAAAGTCTGAAGAATTTATGAACTTGAAACAAGGAAAGATTAGTGTCAAAGAGTATACCTTGAAGTTCACCCAACTGTCCAGGTATGCTCCAGAATTGGTGAGTAACATAAGAGATCGCATGAGGAAGTTTACAGCCAGTCTCTCAGATGATCTGGTATTGGAATTCAAGGGAGCAATACTAAATAGAGACATGGATCTCTCTAGATTGTTTGTTCATATACAGCAGGTTGAAGAATAGAATAAAAGGCTAGCTGTCATAAGGGAAAAAGAAAGGCAAGCTAAGAGAGCTAGGTCCGCAAATCAGAATAACAGTCAGCACCAAGGTAACAACTGGGGTAATAAGTAAGTGGTCAAAGAAGAAGTTTTAGAGTAATGCTCAGTCTTCAGCTAGAGTCCCAGTGCCTAGACCTCTAGTTAATTGATGGTTCTAGAACTTTCAGCCCAATCACAGATCGGGAGTACATGGTACTCAGTCCCAAGGCAGTATGGCTCAGCCACGTCGGTCTTTTTCGTCGTGTGGGACTTGCAGTAAACATCACCCAGGGAAGTGTCAGTCGGGCAGGTTAGTATGTTATACTTGTGGTCAGTTAGGCCATTTTGAGAGAGACTGTCCTTCCGCAAGAGGTAATATTGTTGGTGCTAAGTCTCAAATGAATTCCATAGCTCCCCCACCACCTAGGGGTACCACTTTAGCTATTGGTGGCAGTCACAACTGGTTGTATGCTCTATCTAATCGCTAGGATTTAGAGGCTTTCCCAGATATAGTCATGGGTATGTTACAAATTTTCTCCTGCGATGTGTATGTGTTACTTGATCCCAGGTCTACCTTGTCTTATATGACCCCTTATGTGGCCATTAGTTTTGGGTTCTAACCTGAAAATATTCTTCAACCTTTCTCTGTTTCCACTCCTGTTGGTGATTATATTGTGTCTAGGAGGGTGTATATAAATTATGTTATGTCTATCTATGATTGTGATACTGTGACAAATCTTGTAGAGCTTGATATGGTTGACTTTGATTCTACCTTGGGAATGTATTATGTAATACCAAGTATTTTCGTGCTGGAATTCTAACCATCACTATACGTCTAAGCTCTAATCCAAATGAGTTGAATGTGAATATAATTTTCATGATCATTATCATAGTATATGAAGTGGTTTAGAGGTGAAAAATATTCATAGCAATGACTTATAACAAAGTTGAGCTAAGATCAATTGATTCATCCAAAATTCGATATTCAATTCTACAAGGGTCTACTTAAAATATGTATAACTCTTTATATACATGGAATTTTTCATCCCAATACCCACCAAATTGTATATAATTGAATTATATTTCCAACAATACTAATTTTTCCAAAATCCGTTACCCGAACAAAATATTATGGCCATTTTCGTGACTAAGACTATAGCATCGCGCGATAAGCATGCGACACACACCCTATCGTACACACCTAATTTCTAGGTGTTTTTTTCACATTTTAAGGGAAAAAGGGTCTTTTTCCTCACCCTAACTTATCCATAACAGAGAATTGAAGCCTTAGGGAGCATTATATGCTCCTTTAATCATAATTTTTCTCCAAGCCTCCCTCAAGAACAAACCCTAATCGCTATCCAAGAACTCCATCAAATTTCTTTAAAATAGTCAAGAATTCAAAGTTTCCAATCAAAGAAACGTAAAATTCAAGTCATCATCTTCAAGAATTAAGTATCACATTCAAGAATTTCAAGAAAACATTTAAGATCATCTCCTAGGGTTTCAAAGTCGAGTTTTCTTCATCAAATCCAAACTATTAAGGTATGTGGGGTTTGAAAAAGAACAAAAGGATTGTCCTTGTTCCCAAAACTTGTTTTAGATTACAAATTACTGAATTTTAGATTATTTTCCATGAAATTCGAGTTGGGGTTTATACCCATTGCGGTTAATTACAAGCTTATAAGGTTTTCAATGATTTAGAAGTGGAATTGCATGACTAATTTCATATATTTATGAAATTAATATGATTTTCTATATTTTTCCAAGTGAGTTTAAGCATGATATTGTGATTCTTGATTTTATTATATTGATTTTTTTGAAGTATTTTCAAGAAGCATATTAAGTATGATGTTTTGTTATGATATTACATGAGTATGTTTATATTTTCATGCTTATTGCTGAAATTTCCAGATTTTGAGTTGATTCATCAATATTTACATTATCAAGCATCAATATGTTGGTGTTTTAACATGAGTTTGATATATGGGTCATTAACCCCTATTTAAAGATTATTATTTTGAGAATGTTGAAAGATTTTAAAGATGATTGTTGAGCAAGAGGTTTAAATATGATGTTGATGCTTTAAAACTTTATATTTTGAGCCCTAAGTACAAGTTATGAGTTTATAAGGAGATTATGATCTCAATCTTTGTTGACAAGTTTTGATAAGTACTTTCAAAATAAAAGATTGATCTTTTAATTCCAAGCTAAGATAAGAATCCACATTGTTTATGATTAAAGAAAAGATGAGTATAATTGGTCTTTATTATTGACCCTTGTATTGTTTTAAGGTGGATTTTCTAAAAGTTCTGAGCATAAGTATGGGAGTAGTATTTAGCACCGAGTTGAGTATAATTCTAAGGTCTCATACTCCAGAACTATGTGCCACCATAGGATTGAGATTTATGGGCCTGAGGCCTAGATAGTGATCACTAAAGTTAAGGTTCTATTCTTATGGAAAAGGTAGAACAACTCTTACCAACATGGTCAAGGCGTTAGACTCCATGTCATCTCACATGGCTTATGTCAGTTAGAAGAAACTCCCAAAAGTTGTCCCTCACTCTGAAGCAGATTACCGATTTAAAGTTTTGAGATGAATTATTTATTATGCAAAATAATTTTACACTTCATTTAGCTTACAATCTTTGAGAATACTAAGATATTACAAACTTTAGAACTAAGTGTAATGACTCATAAGATTAAAGATATGCTTTATTCTACATGATTTCAGATTTCAGTATTTTAGATTTACTCAATCTAGGTGAGTCATTTACATTTAGCATGCATGATTTTATAAAATATGATGGTATTGAGATATTGTTTACTCATTGAATTGTACCTCCATATACTCAGTACATCCTCAAAGTGTTGATCCACATATATGTCTATGTGCTACATTGTCTCATAATGTAGGTACAAGTTGTTGCGTATATATCATATCCAGTCAGTTTACAGCTTCCAGTTAGCAGGTAATGAGTCATTTTGATTAAAGGGCTTAAGTCAATTATACTTTTTGAGAAGTATTGTATTTTATTTATTCAGTCGTACTAAGTTTGGATAGTTGGGAGTCATGACCCGGCTATCTAAAGTTAGTACTAGTAGAGGCTTCGTAGACAGTCAGTAGAGTTAATGTATTCAGTTTCAGTTTTGTTTTGTAAAAGTAGAGTTATAAACTTGTAAAGTTCAGATTTGTATTGATCAAGTTCAGAAAAGTTTTATGTTTTCGCTGATTTTATACAAATTTAAGAATTTTATTAAGTTGCTTATGAGTTATGCCAGTAAAAGGGTTAGCTTGGGGTCACTTGTGACCTTAAGCACCGTGTGACGTCTTGGGACCCAATTTTGAGGTGTTACAGATTGGCTCCATTCGTGTTATGCCACGTTGGACTATAGAACCCCAAAAGTTACTTTTTCCCTTTCAAATGAGCCAGTGATTGAGTGGGAGGAGTATTCTTTAGCACTTAGGGGAAAGTTCATATTTATCTTAGAGCTTGAAAGATTATAACAAAGGGTTGTCTGTATAATCTCATTCGAGTCAAAGATTCTAGTACTAAAAGTCCTTCGCTCCAGTATGTCCCTGTAGTAAATGGATTCCCAGAAGTTTTCCCTAATGATCTCCTAGAGATACCACCTGACATGGAGATAGATTTTGGTATTGATTTGTTGTCAGACACTCGTCCTATTTCTATTTTGCCTTACAGAATGGCTCCTGCAGAATTGAAAGAGTTGAAGGGATAGTTAAAAGACCTTCTTGATAAAGGCTTTATCCTTCCAAGTGTCTCTCCTTAGGGTGCTCCGATGCTCTTCGTGTGTAATAAGAACGGTTCACTCTGTATGGGTATAGACTAACGTCAGCTCAATAAGGTCTTTGGCAAAAATAAATATCCTTTTCCTAGAATTGATGATCTTTTTGACCAACTTCAGGGTACCAAATGTTTTTCTAAAATAGACCTTTGTTCGGGGTATCACCAGTTGAAGGTTAGGGAGGCTAACATTCCCAAAATAGCTTTTCGAGCCCGATATAGCCATTATGAATTCTTAGTTATGTCCTTCGGACTGACTAATGCCCCAGGAACTTTTATGGATCTAATGAATAGGGTGTTTCATCAGTTTCTAGATCTATTCATTATAGTTTTCATCGATGATATTCTGGTTTACTCTAAGAGTGAGGAGGAGCATGACAATCACCTCTGAATCATCCTTCAAACCCTCAAAGACCATGAATTATATGCAAAGTTTTCCAAATGTGAATTCTAGTTTATCGGTATTGCTTTCTTAGGGCACATTATTTATAGTGAAGGGATTAAGGTTGACCCACAAAAGGTTAAGGCAATTATAAAATGGCCTAAACCCATGAATACAATCGATATCTGGAGGTTCTTGGGTTTGGCAGGGTATTACAAAAGATTTGTAGGGAGATTTTCCTCCATAGCTTCTCCATTTACTAAATTGACTCAGAAGAAAGTGAAGTTCTTATGGTCTGGCTCTTATGAGAATAACTTTTAGAAACTAAAACACAAGTTGACTACTACGCCAGTTTTGACCCTTCCCAAAGGTACGAAGGGTTTTATTGTGTACTGTGATTGTCTCGGGTGAGAC
The DNA here is from genome assembly GCF_002878395.1 of Capsicum annuum. Classification (NCBI taxonomy): domain Eukaryota; kingdom Viridiplantae; phylum Streptophyta; class Magnoliopsida; order Solanales; family Solanaceae; genus Capsicum; species Capsicum annuum. The sequence goes on from NC_061113.1 coordinate 241,733,569, forward strand.
TTGGGTGTGTGCTTATGCAGGATGGTAAAGTGGTGTCTTATCCATCTAGACAGTTAAAGGTGCATGAGAAGAATTACCCCACCCAAGACTTGGAGTTAGCAGTAGTGGTATTCACACGTAAGATATGGCATCATTATCTGTATGGTGTAACTATTGATATATTCACTAATCACAAAAGTTTGTAGTATATTTTCTCGAAGAAAGAACTGAATCTCAGGCAGAGGCGGTGGTTGGAATTGTTAAAGAATTATGACATGAGCTTACACTACCATCCGGGCAAGGCCAACATGGTTGCTAATGCCCTTAGCCAGTTGTCTATGAGTAGTCTTTCTCATATTGAGGAAGGAAAGAGGGAGATGGTGAAAGATATTCATCGGCTTGTAGATTTAGGATTTCAACTTCTGGATTCCAAGGATGGAGGAGTAATTTTCCATGAGATAGCAAAGTCCTCTCTTTGTGTTGAGGTTACGAAAAAGTAGGCTGAAGACCCTATCTTGATACAGATTAAGAAATATGTCAGTCAACAGAAGGTAATGGCATCTGAAATTGAAGGAGATGGTATATTGAGGTACCAAGTAGGCTATGTGTGCCGAACGTGGATGGATTACGAGAGAGAATTCTTGATGAAGCTCATACTTCGAGGTATATTGTTCACCCAGGCTCTATGAAAATGTATCATAACCTTAAGTCTATTTATTTGTGGAATGACAGCACCTAAGCGCACACGCAAGTGCACGTGGTCTTTTCAAGTAATATAGTGTCTTTAAAGAAGCCTAAGTATCGATTTCTCAGGGACTTGCGTTCACCGCCTATCCTATTCTAGTTTAACTAATTGAGGAGAGTAGCAAATAAAGTTATAATTTTGTAAATTAAAACTAATCTAAACTAATGCATAAAACAAATACTTAAAACAATCTAAGGAGTAATCCTAGGGTTGAGGTTTTTATCACAATTTAATTGGTTATCGGAATGTTGATTCGCAAGGTTTATGCTATGATTTTAGTCTCCCGACCCCAAATCTTTTATTTATTGAACATTGCATTTACAACTCCCGCAGAGATACAACAATTCTTCTAAATCTATGTAGCTATTTTCTTGCAGTTGAATCAAACAAGGCTTCTAGGTATATCCCTATCCTAGATGCTAATTCAAACTCCTTATTTCATAAAAGAGTAAGAACCTTGTACCCTAATTTCTTCATTCTATCCTATGATTCTCCTTCCGGATTCACATAGAAATATAGATTTATTCTAATGGTAACTAATCATCAAAATAGTAAGCTCAAGAAATCAAGAACAATACAAATGATAATCCAACAATGGTATTTAGCTACTAAAAATTGAATTCAATATCAAAAACAAGAAATCATACCCATAATCAATCTTCAAATGGAAGATGTTTACGAGAATGTTAAGAACCCAAAAGAGAGATTTATGTATATATGTATTTCTTGTGTGTGTCTCATTGTGTCCATGCATAGGTGTATATATATTTCTCAAATTCCCGTGTATCCACCGAATCTTGACCAATACTTTCAAACCTCCAAGTGTGAATACATGTTCTGGCCGCCCCTCCAATGTTGACTACTGTTTTGATTGAAATATGTAGTCAAAGACCATTCTAGATAGTCCACTCCATATGGTATGCAAAATTGATCCTTTTATTAATCCACACATGTCTTTTACACCTCCATTTACCTGCACACACGCTCAGAATGGCCAAATACTTTTCAGGACTCCAAATGGAGTCAATTTCTGCATTTCGGTTTCGTTTAGCCATTTTGAGCCTTGTTGAGTTGTTTCCATTTGATTTGAATCTTGTATTTCCTTCATATGTAATCATGATCCATTAAAAAAAATCCTAAATCATAAAATACCACAATTTAGAGATCAAAACAACACAACATCCAAGACGGTGAACTCGAAACATGAGCTAAGCATAGACTAATTTCATTTGATCTTTAGCTCATTGTTTTGACTCTTGTCTTGATCCAATTGACCTTTGAATATTATAAATAGGTTATTTCACATATAAATACATAATAACAACCTTATTAACTCATTAAAACACATTATAACCCAACAAAATAGACTAAATAAACACCTAGCTCAAGCTAGTAACACTAGTTTTCTCGGTTGAACTATAAATGCTCAAATTGAATCAATACTCATGTGAAAACACCATCAAACATTGTAAACATGCACTTGGACACTTATATGCAGATTTGTATCATTATTATCACATTAATCACATGAATCATCCTCAGAACAAGGCTAAAAAGGCTAAAATAGCAAGGCTAGAATGCATAAATTCACCCAACATCACCACCCTACACTTAAAGCCTTGTTCGTCCTCGAACAATTCTTAAATCTTAACATCATGGGATAAATAGAATCAACACTTCTACTACATACAATACATTCAAGATAGTAGTACAATGACTACACATAATGCAAGTTACTGCCCTAGGCATGTCACAAACATAACTGAAAGCTCATGAACACTACTCCAAAACATCTTAGCCTTAAGAATTTACTCACCTTGTAGCAAAATCATGCACATAATTTAGTTAAAGAAATCTTACAAATCACCCATATTCATCAAACATGTTCCCCTCACAATAAAAGAGTTACCCATAAACACTTACAATAATGCAATTTATAACAATGAGTACAAGGAATCAAATTACGCTCACTCTCAAAAAGAATTGACAAGTCACACATAATGAACCATAGGCTTTCCCTTAGTGTAGTGCTTTACTAACAGTGAAATGTAAAGTTTAGAATTAATTAGGACTTTTCTGGGTTGTAATGTAGGCTAAGGGACGGGTAGGAACTATTTTGGCCAAGAATAGAGACTAACTTCACTAAGCACTTCAATACACTACATTAAACATTTAAAATCAATCTCCAACAACCAAATTACACCATTTTTTTTCATCCACCCATATCTTTTTATTTTTCCCCATCTCGTTTAAGAATTTTCACAAGCACAAGGTGGGTGTATAGTTTACTACCACATAAAATAATTTTTCTCTTTCTTTTATCATGGCAATAATTTTAACGTCATTTCTATCACATCAATCCACCACAATTCAATAATAAACACCAATAACCATTACCTTCGGACATCAATTTCACCTTTTTCTTCTTCAATTTATCAAACTCCTTACTAAATCAATTTTTCATTAAACCACTTAGGGGCTTTTTAGATCAAATTATGGTCTATCAAAGAAGGGATTAGGCTAGTTATGAGGTTGCCAAAGAAAATAAGTTAAAGGCTCAATGGGGTTAACTAAGATAATGCAAAAAGGGTAGGACAAATAGAAGGTATAAACAAGGCTATCAAAGAAATGCCTATATTATCTCCTAAACCCACATTCTTTATTTGCTTCACACATACATCGGGAAAGTTCTAGACATCACATGCAATAAAGAATATACAAAATACCTCACACGTATATGGCACATGTTCAACTCAATAGGATCATCACAGACTCCCAACCAAACAGTAGCATGAATTCAATTTTAAGCCAACAAGTACAAGAGTCACAAATATGAGCCTAGGAGTCTCAAAAATAGAAATTCACACACTTCCACATGCTTTTATAAACAAACCCACTTTCATTATGTAATAAAAAATAGAACCAACAAGAATATCTCACTTATTCCTAACCTAAATTTTTTAAATTGAGCCAATTTTTTTCACCCCACACTTAAAAATCTACTTTGTCCCCAAAGTGAACTTTTAAAGTAAGAGATAGAAATACTCCCTGAGGCCTCTAGGCCTAGATAGTAGCATCTTCACATGAACGAGATCCATGGAACCCCACACTTAATATTTGTCATGCTTTAAGCTCAGATTTTTGGTACTCAGACTTCCCATCAACCTATGACTCAACCAAAAACAAAAACTATGTGAAATAAAATACTAAAAACTAAAAACTAAAAAGAAAACATACCTTAGCTTGGGTTGCCTCCCAAGAAGTGCCTAATTTAGTACCGCGGCATGACCTATATCAACATTTTCCTCCACCTTGAGGATATGAATTTCACCCCCAACTTAGCATCTATCTTTTTGCCTCGCTCATAGGGAGGTGGTATAAAATTTAAGGAACCGAGTAATAGAATAAGCATTGTAAATCACTCGGCTTTAAAGTGATGTGTATTTTTATATTTCTTAACCGGTGCAAAATCAAGAATATAGGATTCTTGTTCCTCATCTTCACACTCTTCTACTATTTTAAATGATTCCACAAATAAGATATCATCTAAACATAATGTAGAAAAATGCTTTGAATGAGGCCCAACCAATCCTACTTCAAAATTTACACTATCCTCAACACCTTCACTTTTATTTACCTTCTCAATGTCAGTCTTAAGATAAAGATGACAATTGAATGACTGCAATTCTTATGTTTGCTCCACAAATTGGCTAATGTCCTCTTCATATTTTTCCTTACTTAGCCACTATAGACATGGTGGCAGTGGTAACTCCTTAATTTGTTCAATAAATTTAGTTTTTGAGTACTCAGACTTTCTCAAATTATCCACAACATCATCTACAATAGGTTGGGACATCACTTGTTCTGCAGCCTCCCTTTGGTTCTTTATTGATTCCAACAACTAAAGTTATGGCCTGTATCTTTAGTTGTTGCTGTTGAAATTGTTGTTGGTTGGTCTGTGATTGAATTTGTGACTAAGTCAGCCCCGTTCGATTGTAGTAGTTTATATAATTTTGCAATTAATCATAGCCCATAAACGTTACTGAATCGGGATTTCTAGCACACATATCTTCTAAATGATCACTTTGACCACAAACTAAACACCAAATTGTGTCTCGCTCCACAGATAAAAATTCATCATCACTCAAAAACCACTTATCCAAGAACGACATCTCAAGAAGATTGAGAGAAAAATAGAAATAAAGAAAATAAAAAAAAACTAAACAAAAGCTATATACAACTCAATATAGAAAAACTAAAAATAAGATAGTTTCCTAATAACAAGTCCCCGGCAACGGCGCCAAAAACTTGACAGCGCTCAAGCGCACAAGCAAGTGTACGTGGTCTTATCAAGTAATATAATGGCTTCAAGGAAGCCCAAGCATCGATCTCTCAGGGACTTGCGTTCGCCGCCTATCCCATTCTAGTTTAACTAATTGAGGAGAGTAGAGAATAAAGTTATAATTTTGTAAATTAAAACTAATCTAAACTAATGCATAAAATAAAATACTTGAAACAATCTATGGAGGAATCCTAGGGTTGAGGCATTTTGAACAATCTTACAAATCTCTATTCCTATCACAATTTAATTGGTTATCAGAATGTTGATTCACAAGGTTTATTCTACGATTTTAGTCTCCCGACCTCAAATCTTTTATTTATTGAACATTGCATCTACAACTCCCATAGAGATACAACAATTCTTCTAAATCTATGTGGTTATCTTCTTGCAGTTGAATCAAACACGGCTTCTAGGTATATACCTATCCTAGATGCTAATTCAAACTCCTTATTTCATAAAAGAGTAAGAACCTTGTACCCAAATTTCTTCATTCTATCCTATGATTCTCCTCCTAGATTCACATAGAAATATAGATTTATTCTAATGGTAGCTAATCATAAAAATAGTAAGCTCAAGAAATCAAGAACAATTTAAATGATAATCCAACATTAAACTAAAATAAAGAATATCAAAAGGTATTCATGTTCTTGGCCTCAACCCCCAAAAAAGGGTATTTAGCTACTAAAAATTGAATTCAATATCAAAAACAAGAAATAAATCATACCCATAATCAATCTTCAAATGGAAGATGTTTACAAGAATGTTAAGAACCCAAAAGAGAGATTTATGTATATATGTATTTCTTGTGTGTGTCTCATTGTGTCCATGCATAGGTGTATATATATTTCTCAAATTCCCGTGTATCCACTGAATCTTGACCAATACTTTCAAACCTCTAAGTGTGAATACATGTTTTGGCCGCCCGCCGCCCCTTCAATGTTGACTACTGTTTTGATTGAAATATGTAGTCAAAGACCATTCTAGATGGTCCACGCCCTATGTTATGCAAAATTGATCCTCTTATTAATCCACACATGTCTTTTACACCTCCATTTACCTGAACACACGCTCAGAATGGCCAAATACATTTCAGGACTCCAAATGGAGTCAATTTCTGCATTTCGGTTTTGTTGAGCCATTTCGAGCCTTGTTGAGTTGTTTTCACTTTATTTGAACCTTGTATTTCCTTTATATTTCATCATTATCCATTCAAAAATAATCCTAAAGTATCAAATACCACAATTTTGAGCTCAAAACAACACAACATCCAAGACGGTGAACTCAAAACATGAACTAAGCATAGGCTAATTTCATTTTGATCTTTAGCTCATTGTTTTGACTCTTGTCTTGATCCAAGTGACCTCTGAAGATTATAACTAGTTTTTTTTCACATATAAATACATAATAACAAATTTATTAACTCATTAAAACACATTAGAACCTAACAAAATAGACTAGACAAACACCTAGCTCAAGCTATTAACACTAGTTTTCTCTGTTGAACTCTAAATGCTCAAATTTAATCAAAACTTGTGTAAAAACACCATTAAACATTGTAAACATGTACTTGGAAACTTATATGCAGATTTGTATCATTATTAGCACATTAATCACATGAATCATCCTCAGAACAACGCTAAAAAGGCTAAAATAGCAAGGCTAGAATGTATAAATTCACCCAACATCATGGAACAATATGAAATGTGATGTTACGAATTTTGTTTCTAAGTGTTTGAATATTCAAAAGTCAAGTTAGAACATTTGAGGGAAGATAGTCTTCCTAAGAGATAGCTCTGCCTATGTGGAAGTGGGAGATGATCAACATGGATTTCATTACAAGACTTCCAAAGTCCCAAAACCAATATGATTCCATTTCGGTGATCGTAGACAGGATGACCAAGTCCTCTCATTTTCTTCCATTGTAGACCAACTATTCAGGGGATGAGTTTCTATGTTGTACATTTGTGATATAGCTTGGTTTCATGGGGCTCCGGTGTTTATTATATCTGATCGAGGAACACAGTTTTATTTCCAGTTTTGGTGATCTTTTCATAGGGGTTTATACACCCAAGTGAACATGAGTACTTTCTATCCTCAGATTGATGGACAAGTTAAATGTACCATTTAAACCCTTAAAGATATGTTGAGGTGCTATGTGATAGATTTTAAGGGTAGTTAGGTGGATCATTTTCCATTGATAGAATTTGCCTACAATAATAGCTACCATTCCAGCATTCAGGCGACTCCTTTTGAAGCACTTTATGGGAAAAGATGTAGGTCGCCAATCGGATGGTATGAAGTGGGTGAAACTCAATTGTTCATGCTTTATCCTGTTCATCAGGTGATGGAGAAGGTGAAGATCATTAGGGAGAGACTTAAGACTGCTAAGAGTCACCAGAAGTCTTATGCCTATGTTAGAAAGAGAGATTTAGAATTTGAGGTTGGTGATTGGGTATTCGTAAAGGTGTCCCCTATGAAGGTAGTCATGCATTTTGGAAAGAAAGAAAAGCTTAGACCTCGTTATATAGGACTATTTTAGATTGTAAGAAGGATAGGTAGGATCGTGTATGAGTTGATTTGCCCGTAAGCTTGGCTTCAATACACAAGTATTCCATGTCAACATGTTGAAAAAGTGCATGGGAGATCATTCCCTAGTATTACCTGTAGAGGAGATCAGTGTGACAAAATCCTTGTCATATGAAGAATAACCCATTGCCATTTTGGATTGCCAAGTTTAGAAGCTAAGGAGGAAAGAGTTAGTTTTGGTTAAGGTGTTGTGAAAGAATTAGAAAGTGGAGGAAGCTACTTAGGAGTCAGAAGATAACATGTATTCTAGATACCTAAGCCTATTTGAGACAGTGGATGGCAACATAGAAGGTATGAATCACATACTACTCTCTTTATCTTTTCCTTAGTATTCTTGAAATCATGCTTGTCTATGTACCGAGCCATCATTGGGGACGAATGATCCCAATGGGGGGATAATATAAGACCCCATAACATTTTCAGTTTAGTACCACTCGTAGTAGCACGCTTAAAGAGCTAGCAACCTAGAATTTTTTCTAAGTGTTAAAAAGGACTTAGTCACATTTTAGGATCCTAAACTTTGATGATTTTATTTTTGACCTTTTTGACCTTAGAATGTTGATTTTAAAGTTGATTCATGATCAAGGGTGTTGAAGGTACATCTCGAATAAGTTTCATAATTTTCGAACAAACGTAAGGGCATGTTTGGAAGTCCAAAATAGTGGCTTCTCGCGATTAGCATGCGATGCACGATCCAGTCCACCATTGAGAGAGCCCGTTATAGAGAATACGATGCATGCTTCATTTTGGAGCTCCAGAGCATGCGATGCATGCTCCATATCACGCTTCCTTATTTTCTAGTTCTGTTTCTATGTATTTGAGGGCAATAGGGTCATTTACCTCACCTAAAACCATTTAAAACACAAGATTTGAGCCCCCAAAGAGCATTGTTACATCATTATTCTCTTTCTTCCTTCAAGAAAACCCTAGAGCCCAAAGATCAAGAATCAAGCTCTTAGGTCAAGGTTTCCAAGAAACAAATCAAGATTTGGATTTTATTCTTCGAACTAAGTAATCTAAGGTACGTGGGGTTTTCCTAAATGACATGGGTATGGTGAAATCATTTTTAATAATGTTTTGAATGTTGATGAGTCATGTATTCATGAAGGGTTTTGAATTACATTAAAAAGCATGCATCATGAACTCTTTTAATGATATAATGTTTTGGTCTTGAGGCCTTCCCTTAATCCTTGATTTTTTTTCTCGTGTATATATGTGTGTGTGTTTATGTGTTTTTGTATGTGTGTGTGTGTTCAATTTCAAAATATGAATTGAGGGCATGAATAATGAATTTTCCCTCTCTCATTATGGTACTTCTTGATTTACAAGTTATGGGTTACTAAATTGCATGTCTTAAAGTATGAGTCAAGAGCTTTACTATCTTATATGAACTTTATGTTGGTTGAGAATTGAAGAAAGGGATAATTTATTATTTTTAAATTCTAAATGTGATAATCGAAGAAATTGCATGATTGTTTTGAGTAATTGACCACCACATGTTGAAATGTTGAAAAGGGAGAATCTTTCCATGGTTGACATATGTTTTGAAATATGAATCCTCTTGTATTGTTTGAATGTTTTGATGGTTTGAACATTGTTTTGAATGAAAGAGTTTTACATGATATTTTATGGATCAGAAGATATGATTTGCAAGCCTTTGTATGACGATACCAAAACAGATAATGCCATAACAAACTCAAAACAGAATAGAAGTCTAATATTGTTCAGATTTTCAGAATTTGATTTTAGAAAGATTCATATTTAAAATGTTAAAATGGTATTAATATATGTTTGGTGGTTACCCAAAGAAGGCATGAGTTCAGAAAACTCATTGCCCAAAATCGTGTTTTGCTGATACGGGTTAATATGTCCAAAGAGAGATTATACGCTGGCCTAGTGCCCTGTGGCATATCAGAATCAAAAACTCCAACCTTTGCGGCAAATTTGGGCTGGGGGCTTGGCTATCAAGTCAAGGGAGGATTCCATATAGCTCGTAGAATATCAAAATTGTAGGGTGTACCACCTAACTCAGAAGTAAGACAAAGAGTGAGTTGTGTTTCCAAAGAAATGTTTCAAAGTCATTTAAGTATGCTCTGTGTTTTCATATATCATATGTAAATTATTTTATGAATTCCTCTCACTTATGTTGTATAAAAGTACATTATTTTGGATTTCTCTGCGTATCTGTACATTTGTATTGACTCCCTACATTTCAAAATCTAAGGCACAGTCCCGAGGTCTAAGCAGTAGATTGTTTGTCCGAAGTTCGCAGTTGGTGAGCCTCCCTTATTTTGGAAGTCTTTGGTTGTTGGACATTCGCTATTTTATTTTTGTTTTACGGTTCAACTGGGGGCCTTGTCTCAGTATTTAGAAAGATTTTGGTTTTCATGTAAGATTTTGGTTTTCATGTTTCTAGATATTTCGCAGACTAGTTTTCATGTGGATTTTGAATGTTTATGAATTAAATTTTGTATTTTGCAGTTGAACTCAGAAAATGATGATGATTTCTCTTGTTTATTTTTCTGCAATTTCTTATAGTATATGAATGGTGTGCATGATTGCAGATAGAAAAAAGGGTACTCGAGCCTTCACGGTTCGAGATGCTTATTGCGATCAGGGCCTCAGTTTGGGTTGTGACATGGACATCCTAACAACAACAACAACAGACCCAGTATATTCCCACAAAGTGAGGTTTGGGGAGGGTAACATGTACACAGTCCATATCACTACCTCCGAGGAAGTAGAGAGGTTGTTTCTGATGGACCCTCTGCTCAAGATAGAGAATAATATACCAAGGTCATAATGAGACATGAAACATGATGTTTATCATAACAGAAATTAGAAAAAATGAACAAGCAAAAATGAACGAAAAGAGTAGAATTAATTTAAAATTTGTAAGAACAACTTAAATTTTTTTTTTTTTACAAATATAAAAAGTATATATTCTCTCATAAATATTGATGTAAAACATTAATAACCCCTTAAGACTAGCTAGTGAAGTTCATTTAGTTACTCCCTCCATTTGGTTTTACTTGTTATATTTTGATTTGACACATTCATTAAGAAAAATAATTAATAACATAATTATTTTACTATAGTACCCCTATTAAATTGTATTTGCATTGTGTCTTGAATTTAATTTGGGAAAAAGATAATTAATGCTAAGGATAAAATAGGAAAAACGAAGTTAACTTGTTTTGATATGTTAAAAATGACAAGTAAAAGTGGAAATGTAATTAAGAAATTAGTGATAAGTAAAAATAAACGGAGGAAGTATTTTGTTTCAATACTAAGATGTGAGGAAGGGAGGAAAGAAGGATAAGGAGGAAAGAAGATATATCTAATCAGAGGTGAACCCAGGATTTAAAGATAATGGGGGCACTATCATTTTTAATATAATCATGTCAATTATTATTGAAGTTTACTTTAGTTCCTGCGGTAATTTTTTTAGTATAATAAGTTTACTAGTTTTAGAATAAATTTAAATTTTAAATATTTGTTAGTTTGTTTAGTTGTTGAGATATTTTAGATTATTTTGAATTTCAAATTATGCAGATTATGTGTTTCATGTAGGCTATTTAAAGCTCCTCAATGCTGAAGAAAAATCATTGAAAGTTATTGAAAGCTTGAAAGTCATTTCAATCCAAAGAGAGTCATTTTAACCCCTTTTTGTTGCCCTGTCTTTTTTTTAAAAAAACTAACAAATATCAACTACATAATTTAACATACAACTCTTTTAAATTTAAAAATTACAAAAAATTATTATCAAGCTATAAATTTCAGAATGATCAAATATCATTAATTTAGTGCTAGTATAACAAAAGTAGATCATCCTTTATATTAGACATTGATGCATTTTCATATTTTAAAAATGGTCAATTATTGCATCATTGTTTATATTTATAAATATATCCTTCTCAATGTAACAAACTAAACAATCACTTAAAATCCAGAACCGGTTGACAAGACCCTTGTTGAATTTAGTGTCTTCTAGGGGTGGCAAACGAGATTGGATTGGATTTGGATGAGTTAAATATAGATCGAGCAAAAATGGTTTGGATTGCAATCCGCCCATATAAATATGGGTAAATATGGATTTGGTCAAATATGGACTGGGTAAAAATGGTTTCAACCCGCTTTAACTCCTAAATCAAAAACTTAAAACTTCTATATCATATCAACTTGATTTTTTTTTCATTTCTTTTTTTTAGCTTTCTTTTTAGTTTTTTTTGTATCTCTTCTATATGTAGCCTCTAGTTTTCTTTTTTTCTTTTTGTGTCATTTCTTTTTTTTGTCTCTCTTCTATCTCTACCCTCTACCTTTGTTTCTCTTTCTTTTTTTTCCTTTTCCTCTTTAGTCTCCTTTTTGTCTATTTTTTATTTTTTTGTTTTTACTTCTTTCTCATTTTTTTTCTTTTTTGATTGTATTTTATGTTTTATATTTTTTTATTTTCGAAGAACATGGTTAAGTCGAGTACAAATTATGGATGATGACTAAAATATCATAACCACTCAGTATATTTGTTTTCACCATCATCTTTTTTCTTTTCTCCTTTTTCATTATTTTTTCTTTTTGATTTTTTTTGTATTTTTTTTCTTCAATTCTTTCTTTATGTCTTTTTTCTCTCTTCTATCTTCTACCTCTCTTTCTACTCTTTTTTTTGTTTCCTTTTTTTTTTTATGATAACGAAAATATCATAATCGCATATTGATTTATATTTGCCCAATATTTATAATTCGAGGTCTATGCGGATCCTCAGCCATATATATTTTAGTTTCAAGAAAATACAATTAATTCATATACTTTTTTTTGTTTTCATTTGGTGTTCGATGCATGTATTGAATCCCCGACTAATCCGAATCGGGCGTTGCAGGGCCCATTAAGGTGGCAGCGCTCCCAACAGAGTTTTCTTCATAACCAGGGTCATAGCCTCGACCTCTGGTTAAGGGTGTAGTAGCCGCATCTACTGCACTACAACCCATGTTGATTTTAAGTCATATACTTATTTGTATATAAATACAAATGATAAATTGCACATATTGACAACTAAACTATTCAAATACAAATAATAAATTTATTTGAAATATATAGTATGATACAAATAAATTTAAAGTAAAAAAATATAAAATGCAATGACAAAAAAAATGAAGAAAAGAATATAAAAAAATAAGAAAAATGACAAAAATGACGAACCAAGAATGAAAAAGGAAGAAACGGAAATAAAAAAAAAGAATACAAAGAAATAAAATTGGAAAAAAAATGATGAAAAAGAAGAAATAAAAAAGTGTAAGAAACGAGTAAAAAATAAGTGAAAAAAATGAAAAAGAAAAAAAAGTAAATTAAAGGGAAAAAGAAATTAAAAAATAATAAATTAAAGGAAAAAAGAAAGAATAAAAGGAAAGAGAAATAAAAGATAGAAAAAAATAATAATAAAGGAGTGAGACTATGAATTATATTTAATTAATAAGAGATGTTATAAATTATATATGCTAAATGGGATAATTAGAATCTTATATTTATTAACCCGTGTAAGTATCAAGCGAATACGAATGATGAAATAAGAATGAGAATGGGGAAAATCAAAAAAAGAAAAAGAATACAGAGAAAAAAGAAATAAAAATAAAAAAATAAAAAATAGATGAAAAAATTAGAAAGAAAAAAAGTAATTATAAGGAATGAGTAAAAAACTAAAAAAACATGGAAAAAGTAAATTAAAGGAAAAAGGAAAGAAAAGAAGAAGAAGAAGAAAAGAAACTAGAAAAGAAAAAAAATTGAAACTTTAAGCATAGGTAGGTGATTTCTGTGTTTAAATGGGTACCCATATTTTATCCATTTTGTTCATATTTGTATAAGTTTTTAAAATGAGTTGAAGTCCATATTTACCCATTTGAAATATGAATGATCCAATTTACTAAATATGAGTTAAATGGACTCTTTTCACAAATATGAGCTGAGATTGCCACCCCTAGTGTCTTCTCACTTGATCTCGTATCGTAGAGTCATATTTATGAATTGATTTTCTTTCTCCAAAATCGAATTTAAGTGAATTCACATCAAACTCTTTATAAGATGGGGAGAAATGTCTTTAAAACTAGAACTTGATTGAGAAGAATAATATCTACCAATTTCAATTTACAAAAATCAATAACAAATTCCTAGAAAAAAAAAATTTCATCAAAAATATAAATAACATTGCTAATTGGGGACTCATACCCTTCCTTCCATAGATTACAATTAGAATTTTGAAAAAATATTGTATTACTTTAAGATGATAGGTCAAAAAAAAAAAAAAAACCTTACTTTATCTATTGCCATTTCAACTAAAAAGCATATTAATATCCATGAACATCTAATTTTTATTCAATAATGAAGAAACAAAATAAATGATTCATGAGTAAGGAAAAAATCAATTAATAGTAAAGAACTTATCGTACGTTGTCGTCAATAGCCACAAAATTACAAAGAAAAAAGGTAAAATTATTGGGACGGAACTTGGAAGAAAGAAAAACTTGTTTGGAGGGACTTTGGGTAGTTTGGAAAAAATAATTTAGGGAATATGCCAATACGGTTTGGCCTTGGTAGCTTGAGAAATTGTGTATTAAAATTTAGTATTTTAGCAGCTTGGGATTGGGGAATTGGTATTAAAATTCATTTTAAATTAAGGAGGAGCCAGATGAGGTGGAATAATTAAATGTAAAGGCAAATATTATAGAGAATTATAAAGGTTAAAATACCTCTCCGTTGAGAATCGAACACGCGGTGTCGGGTTCTAAAGAATGCACAAATCTGACTTCCGAACCAGGTGCACCCAAATGGATTTTGTTATTGAGGATGCACTATTTATTATATTAATGTATATATCATATCTATACCTATATCGATATCTGTATATAAAAAATTTTAAGAAGTTATCGGGTGTACATGTGCCCTCATGCTACAATGTGATCTACCTCTGTATCTAATGCTTAGATAGCATAAGAAAAAACAGTAATAAAAGTTTTTAAATTTATTAAAATGAATAAATAAATAATATGCCTATTTTTTTATTTAACCTCATAATGGTAATTTGTTTTATTATAAGAGTGGAGTTCATTTTAGTTTAAATGAGTCCATATGTTGAATGGGAGTATCTCGATAAAGCATGGTGTAGTGCATGTTCAATAAAAATAATAGATTTAGGTTTAGTTGTATTTTCAATAAATTAAAATAAAATAGTATATAGGTCTCCATTATTCATTTGCCTCCACAGTTGTGTCTCAAGAATCAGCAACACTTATACGTTCATTACTCGTTATTTTTTTTTCCCTTTGTATATATGGATCACAATTACATTAGTCTTCTTCTATTTCTCTATGTGTGTTCACATAGAAAACATTGTGTGTTAAAATTATCTCATTCAAAACGTCATGGAGAACAACTCTCACCAATCAAGAGCAAATGCAGCGAATGCAGCTCAGTCCAACCACCTTCTTGAGCAGCAACAACAACAGTTTTTCAAGGTGTCAGAAGTCTTCATTATGGAATTTAATGTTCATTCGTGGTTTCATGTCGAGAATAAAAAGTATAGAACTTTACAGAAAAATGACATCTCCGGTGCAATTAGGTGGAGTGACATTTTTTATTTTATTTGTGACATTGTTCCCATATATGAGATCAATGAAGAGGCTATGGTGGTCGAATTAGAGTGAGGAGGGAACAATGGAAAGGATAACATTGATGGTTAAAGGTAACTTCATCATTTCATTACTATCAATCTTCCAAAAACTAATAATAAAAAGGATATCAGAACAGGTACCTAGATGAGAGATCTCTTTCAGTATTTTAGCATGTCATAGGCTCATATTCATGATTTATGTTTTCATAAATGGATCAACATTATAAAATTTATACCTTATGGTAACCCTAAATATCGTCATACTAATGTTATAGTAGCATTAGATTAAATACTGCACTATAGAAAAAAATGATTAGAAAGTTGGGACAAAATGATATTAAGCTATATGTTGGTAGTACTGAAAGGATCTGGAAATGTTAGAATCCACTTTGTGGAAATCAGTATCAGTATGCAACTTGGAATGCACTGGAGAAATTTCTTTTTTCAGTTGTTGGATGTACATCAATAGCAGCATCTTAATGTATGTGAAGAATTTACGCTACATGGCTTTTAGTGATTCTTAGAGTTTTTACTCATGTTTTGTGTCATTGTGTGCCTTCTAGGTATGAATTGTATCTTTATCATTACTATTTTCAGAAAGAATGATGGTAAATGGTTGCCAACCACAACAAGTTTCAATCAACGCTTTAGAGTTATAGTCATATATTCAGGGTTAGAAGTACTTCACCCAATGTAAAAACTCTGAGAATCACTAAAAACCATGCATCATAAAATATTTACAAGCATTCGGAGGCCGCTATTGTTGTACATCAAATAGTTGAACAAAGTAATTCGCAATCGCATTCCAAGTTGCATCCTGATACTGGTTAGATTGCCACCAAGTGGATTCTCATGTTTCCAAATCCTCTCAGTCATACCAACATATATCTCAAAATCATTTTGTCCCAACTTTCTTATCATTTGTTTTTCTGGTGCAGTATATAATTAAGGCTACTATAACATCAGTATGACGATATTATTTAGGGTTACCAAAAGGTATACATTTAATAATGTTGCTCAAGTTCAAAGAACAAAAATCATGACTATGAGTCTATGATATGCTAAAATAATGAAAGAGATCTCTTAACTAGGTACCTGTTTTGGTATCCTTTTCATTATTAGTTATTGGAACATTGATAGTAATTAAATGACGAAGTTATCTTTGGTGTAACACCCCGCATTTTCGAACTAGAAACCGAATCGTTGTTGTAACACCCCACAAGGATCCTCTATGTGTTATCTCGTAGTAGTGTGCCTACAGAGTTGAAAACTTGAAAATTTTTCTAAGTGTAGAAAAGGGACTTAGTATCATTTTGAACTTTTAATCTTCAGAGATTTTATTTTCAACCTTCACAACCTCCGTTTCTTGATTTTTTTGTTGATCCGCGATGAGACAAGTAAAAAGTACATCTCGGGTGAATTTCAAAATTTTTAGACGAGCTTAAGAGCGTGTTTAGGGTGGCAAAATAGTAGTTCTCCGCGATAGTGAGGCGCCGCCCCGGGTTCTCCCACGCTCTAAGCGGGGCGCTGCCCCGGTCTCTTCCTCGTTATAAACATGGCACCGCCCTGGGTTCTCCCAGGGTGTAAGCAGAGTGCCGCCCTGGCAATCCCCTATGGGCTAATTTTTCAGTTCCTTCCCCGATCCATTAAGGGTATATTAGGTATTTTCCATTCCATTGTCAACTTTAACATGGGATTAAATCCCCAAAACAACAAAATAAGATTACTTTCTCTCAAAATCATCAAGAACACCCTTTAGGGTTTCAAACTAAAAATTTAAATAACTCAAGATTCAGTCGTGGGTTTCAGAAATTGATTGAAGATTCGGAATTTTCAAATCGTAGGCTTCAAGAAACACCCATTGAATTCCTAAATTGAGGTACGTGGAGTTTTCCTAAAATCTCATGGGCATATAAATCATGATTTTAAGAAAAGAATTTTAGATTTACGATTTATAATCATGTTTTAGAAGTCTCGATGGCATTGTTTTGGTCTTTAGGCCTTTCCCCAAATTGATTAGAAATTCTATATATATGTATACATGTGTGTAAGGATGAATACTTAATTGAGAGCATGAATTATAATGAATTCCTCGTTGGTGATGATTTTTCCCACTTTTCATACGACATATATAATTGTTTGAATGCATCTTGAAAAGCTTGAAACGAAATGTATTGATTTATGTATGATTTGGTTATGAATCCTGATCTCAAAAGAGAGGGTTGTTTGTATTGATAAATTTTGAATATAAATATCTAATGGAAAGAGTTGCATGGTTTGACAAAGAATTCAAGGCCACCACATAGTTATTGAAAAAAATGATAATCCTTGCATAGTTTTGACTTGTGCTTTTGGAACATGAAATCTCTTATATTATTTGCATGTTTAGGTGGTATGAAATGTGTTTTAAAAAAAGAATCATGCATGATACATTATGGCTCAAAAATAGGACTTGCAATTCTTGGTGTGACGACATCAGCTCAGATAATGCCATGATAATTCAAAATAGAACAGAATGCATGTTTGAAACCAGATTTTTAGATTTTGAAACATAGAATGATGCATGCTTAAAAAGGGTTAAAAATGGGCATAAAGATATGTTAGGTGGCTACCCGAAGAAGGCACGAGTTTAGAAAACTCATTGTCCGAAATCATATTTTGCCGATACGGGTATATTATTATACGCTGGCCTAGTGCCCTGTGGCGTATCAGAATCAGAAACTCCAACCCTTGCGGCAAACTTGAGTTGGGGCCTTTCCCGCTGAGTTAATGGCGGACTACATACAGCCCATGGGATCGTAGACTTGTAGGGAGTGCCACCTAACTCAGAAGTAATACAAAGAACAGAAGTGCATTGACAAAAAAGTTCTATGTTTTCAAAAATGCCCATGTGTTTTGAAATTATATCTTTCATGATATTTATGATTAGCTCTCAACTATTTTATTTATATACATGCTTTGTTTTGAATTTCTTCGCCTGCCAGTACATTTGTATTGACCCCCTCCCCCTACCTCTCAAGTTCTGAGGCTCAATCTAAGGGTCTTGATAAGCAATAGATTTTCCCCAGACAGAAGTACAGAGTTCCGTGGTGAGCCTTCTATATTTCAGAAGGCCTAATTTACTTCAGTGATTTATTATTATTAATGTTTGGTCTACTGGGGGCCCTGTTCCAATTTTCAGACAGTTGAATTTTTGCATTTAGTAGAGATTTCGCAAACTGAGTCAGATATCATTCAGATATTTTGAATTGCAGTTTTCATTATAATTCGAATTCAGATTTAATGACCATGATTCCGTCTCATTACGTATTTATGCATTATCTTTTTATATATGAGCAGTGTAGGTGATTACAAGTTAGAAGGGCGTCCGGGCCTTCAGGGTTCGGGATGCTCGTCACGGCTAGGGCCTCGGTTCGGGTCGTGACATTTGGCCATCAGCGTTACCCTGTCCACTGCTTCCTCCCCTAGCTGTTTCCCGCACCATAGCCTCTCCATTGATATCGTCCCTTGGAACAATGTCACAAATAAAATCGAAAATGTATTCCGTAAAAGTGAAAAGGGGATGATGGAAGAAAGGAAGGAAAACTCAGGACGCACATCACCTTTGTTCATAGGACCGCATAAATCACCCCTAGCTGCAAGAAAATTACCACCATTAGTTGCCTCAGGAAAACAATCTGGCATAATAAACTTCAGTTATGGTCATAAATATCATGTTTGAAGGCATCTAATTCCCTATATATAAGATGCAAAAAGGAATGTCAAAACTGCTCCCCTTCTCTTTTTGTCTTTGTGTCTTGTTAAAGTAAACAATGTGTTTTATATATGCTGCGTGCATGCCAAAGAAAGAAAGAAATCATGGAATTTAAGAATTAAAGGTGTTTACATTCTAAGAGTGTGAAGTTAGACTTTGAACATTCGAACAAATGCATATATGCCAATGCTGCAAGACTCCAAAGTGAAGGAATATTGCTGATTTTCACATTGAGTTGAAGTGTGTTAACTGCTTAGTAGCACTTGAAAGATACTTACTTGAATTTGGTGTTTACATTAGACCAAACGATTTGACCTTAATTAAGTGCTACAAATTAAACTGAGTATATTAAGACAACAACGTCAACAACGAACGTGATACCTATATAAACTGAGATTTGACCTTCCACGTCAACAACGAACGTGATACCTATATAAAGACATGAAAACGACTAAATAATTCTAAGTCATTACAATTAAGCCAGTATCCATGGCCAGGAGCAATAATAAACAGCATTCACATTATTTGACAAGATCTGTAGGCTACAACGCTTCCACATGAACAACGAACATGATACTTATATAAAGACATGAAAACAACTAAATAATTCTAAGTCATTACAATTAAGCCAATATCCATGGCCAGGAACAATAATAAACTGCATTCACATTATTTGACAAGATCTACTGGCTACAACGCTTCCACATCAACAACGAACATGATACATAATTGCACCTATCAAGATCAAATAGAAAAATAATAACAAAAAGTTAATAGTTAATAGTTCTCACCAAATAGTTATTAGTTGAATCATATGAATGAAAATTTAGTGTAGTGTCTTTAACTAATTTCATACCATTTAAGAACGCCAAAAAGACTAACCCTAAAAGAAGAGGGATCAACAAGGAAAAAGACATAGGAGGATATCATGAATTTAATCTATTCAACTATGAGAATCAAACTGACTAATATTTAATTATTTCTAGGAAGACATGGAAGTAACTCTAATTTATTTTTCAAGTGAAAATAAGATAAATTCATTTGAGTGAGAGTTTTAAGTAAGTCTAGTTAATCTTTCAATTAAAACAAAGTAGAAAAATTAAAGTTCCAACAAGTCTCAATTTAAAATAAAAATAAAAATTTATCACCCTTAATTGAAATGGAACAAAGCAAATAGACTCAACAGATTTTATTTTCTTAACCCTTGCTTAAAGAAAATGACAAATTTACCTTTTATCATCAAAGCTACCCTATCCTCCACTGGCATATGAAGTATCCTCCACAACCCGCCAAACAGGCTTTCACCCCCTCCAATGGTTGTGGCAGAGGCTGCCATGCCTGAGGCTGGATATATCAAACAAAGATTTCTTTTTCTTTTTTCTATTTTATCCTTAGCATTAATTATTTTTATTTTATCTTTAACATTAATTATTTTTTCTCCAAATTAATTTTAAAACACAATGTAAACATCACTTAAAAGAGATACTATGATAAAATAGTCATGTTATTAATTATTTTTCTTAGTGAGTATGCCAAGTCAAAATGTGTCAAGTAAAACCAAATGGAGGGAGTATTTATTACCAGAGAATGAGGAAATAGGATCCAAAAACGGTGGATTTAAGTCTATTATTTCATCGAAGAGGACCGTATGAAATAAAATTACACTGTTGAGAATATAATTAAATAATAAAAATGTACCTCTCTAACAGATTAAGTTTTTAGATGAGATGATAACACACTTCAACATGGTATCAGAGCAGTTAGAGGTCCTGGGATCGAAACCCACCGCCAGCCATTATTAAAAAGAATTTTCACATGCTTGGGCCATGAAAAAAATCAAGTGAGATGATCACACACCGAAATAGATGCCACATTTTTTGGGTCCTCTTCGATTAAAATAATGGACTTAACTCTGTTAATGATGTGAAACTCACTCCATTTTTCCTTCGATAATAAAAATAAAGTTGATGAGAAGTGTCCTCTTAATTTTCTCCAAATTTTTGTTTGGATTAATAACATATGAAATAAGTTAAAGATTTAATTGCCCAAAATAAATTCATGATTTTGATTCCAAAAATTATTGTAATCCAATAGTCTTATCAATATAGTATCTTGTTCATAAATATATGAAAGAACAATCTCTCTTTCCACTTTTTTTTTCATATGCAAGATTTATCTTTTAATTTCTTTTAAAATTAATCTTCTTAATGGATTTTTTTTGGAACTTTCTTTATTACATTAGCTCTTGCACAGATGAACAGTTCAATATTTTTATAATTAGGTGCCTTTTCTGAAAAAGAAAAATATAATTTTTCACCCAATAAGAAAATAACTTAAACCATTATCGAATCGACAATTCAATTAATAATAAGAAAACCTTTCAACCTTGTGTTATTCTTTTTTAGAAAGGGAACCTAATTATAAAAATATTGAACTATCATCTTCTGTGCAATAGCTAATGTTATAGAGAAAGTTTCGAAAAAATGCAATAAGAAAATTAATTTAAAAAGAAATGAAAAGATAAGTCTTGCTTGTGAAAAAAAAGTGGGAAGAGGGATTGTTTATTTCATATATTTATGAACAAAATAATATATTGATAAGACTATTGGATTACAATAATTTTTGAAACTAAATATATCATGAAATTAGTTTGGTCAATTAAATTTAGTCATTAAATATAACTTATGCCATGTGTTATTAATGCAAGCAAGAACTTGGAGAAAATTAAAAAGAACATTCATCATCAACTTTATTTTTGTTACCGAAGAAAAAGGAGAGTTGGTTCCACATCATTAACGGACTTAACTTCATTGTTTTGATCGAAGAGGATCAACATAAAACGTAGAGTCATCTCATTTCATACGATCCTCTTCGATCAAATAATGAAATCAAATCCGCCGCTGTCAAGCCCTACTGCCTCATTCTCTACTAATAAAAACTTGTTAGATAGAAATAATAAGCATTAAGTAAGAGAGCTCTTCATCCATTTCTCTTCTTCTCTTCGTCCATTTCTCTCTGTGTGTGTGTTAATTAGAAAATATAACCCCCTCCTACAAAATCATCATGGAAAAGTCTCATCAATCGGAGAGAATGAAGCGGAAGCGAATGCAGTGGCGGACAGGAAGGACAACTGCCCATGTGGTTAATCCCTCATCATACGTCCAGCCTTAACCATGGCAGCCTCCGCCACCAATGTCACAGACATAGCAGCCTCCACCACCGTCAATGCAGACGTGGTGATTTCAGCCATCACCATCGCAACCATAGCAAGCTCCACCACCGTCATTGCAGGATCCACTACCACCACCACTAGAGGGATGGAGGCCCGTTTGGCGAGTTGTTGACGAGAGTTCCTATGCCAATAGAGGAAGCACCGAACAGGGTACCTTTGATGATCAAAGGTAACTTTGTCATTTTCCTTGAGATAGGAGTAAAGAAAAATAAAATTTTTCAAGGTTAATTGCTTTATTCCATTTTTTGTTAAAGGTGATACAAGTATGATCATGATCATGACACTTTTGAGTATTTTTGAATACTAGTCACTAAAGGGCTCTTTTGTCATTTCTCTATTATTTGTACTATTATATAAATAGAACCTTGTAGGGTTTATTTTCTTAGTTTATTCTTGAAATTGAAGAAACTACTCTTGTGATAGAGAGTTCTCAAAACTAAAATTAGGGCATAGCATAAGGGTGGATTCTCTTGTGTGTTGCAAAGTTTGAGACTTTGGTGCTTTGAGAGGTGGATGCCCTTCTTGTGTCATTATAAGAGCTAGGTGTTTGTTGTATGAAGTATTAAAGGTCCAAGAGTGAATATGCTCCTGTGTTGTTAAGACTACATCAACACTTATCTAACTATCTATCTTTGTTTCTTGTCCTAATCTTTTAGTTTGTATTATTGTTGTTCAAGTCGTTTGGTTATTGTGGTTGTAACATTGTTGTTATTCATTTTTATTGTCATAATATAGTTTAATTTGCTGCTAGAAATTATTTGTTAAACACCTCATTACATGGTGTTCTTGTTGTGTTCTTCAATCCGAGAGGGATCACCAAAAGAGATCCATAGTTCCTTGAACTAGTGGACTGTTTTGGTGTTTGTTTTCTTGTGTTCTTAGGTTGTCTTGTATCAAAAGGTGATAAAAAAAAATTTCTGAGGAGTTGAGACTTGATTTGTTGTTAAAACTACAATTTTTGTACTTTTTTTAATTGAAAACTTAACCAGAGTTACTACTTCAAACTCTCACTCAACTGAATTTATCTTGTTTTCACTTGAAAAATGTCTTCCTAGAGATAATTCAATATTAATCAGTTTGATTCTCATAGTTGAATAGACTAAATTCATGAAATCCTCCTATTTTTTTCCTATTTGATCCCTCTTCACTTTAGGATTAGTCTATTTGGCATCACAGTTCTTAAATGGCATGATTGCTATAATAGTTTCTAAATATTTTTGGTTCTCTCTGAGGATACAAGACACTGAATTCCATTCATATGATTCAGTTATTAACTATTTGTAATTATTTTTCTATTTTATCTTGGTGCAGTTAAAGATCCTGTTCGTTGTTGATGTGGAAATGTTAATGCTACCCCTACAGGTCTCTTGTCAAATGTGAATGCACTTTATTATTTCTCCTGGCCATAGATATTGGCTTGATTGTAATATGTTAGAATTATTTAGTCGTTTTATCTTTATATAAGTGTGCATTTTATCACAATAATGGAGTTTTTGGGTTTCTACGTTGTAATAAAATTATGTTACTTGTTGCATAACAATTGTGTTACGTTACTTTAATCGGTTCTCTTTCTCTCCTTTAATGTTTTGACTATTGCTCTTTGCTATAGTAATTTAATCAATTATTTCTTTTGCACTATATTAATCTCTATATATTTATAATTGAAAGTAAAGATGAAAATAAATAATTAATTATATCTTGATTTTTTAAAATGATAAGTATTATATATAGTATCTATTTTTGACAAGGATGACAATTATTTAGAAATTGAGGGAGTACTAATTTCCTAAACCCATAACATTAATGAGATCTCTCATTGTTATAACTATGTTACATATTTCCTCCGTTTGGTTTTACTTATTACTATTTTCTTAATTGTATTTTTATTTTTACTTATCACTTTTGACATATCTATAAAAGACAATTTTTTTTTTCTATTTTACCCTTAGCATTAATTACTTGTTCTCCAAACCATTTTCAAGTAGTGGTGGACGTTTGATACTTCGATTTGGGTTCAGTTTTTTTATTTCAATTTTTTTGGTTTTCGGTTATGAAATTAGGTGTACAGAAAATCGAAACAAATTAGTTTGGTTCAGTTCGATTTATTTAAATTTTGGTT
Source organism: Capsicum annuum (assembly GCF_002878395.1). Lineage (NCBI taxonomy): Eukaryota > Viridiplantae > Streptophyta > Magnoliopsida > Solanales > Solanaceae > Capsicum > Capsicum annuum. The sequence goes on from NC_061113.1 coordinate 241,757,980, forward strand.
TGATTCTATTCGGTTTAATAACTTCGGTTTTTCAGTTTTGAGCGTGTTCAATGGGCTAAATTAAATTTGTAAATCGAACTGGTTTAACTTTCTTACATTAAAGAAAAATCAATATAAACTTGTAAAGTCTTCTAGGTGACATATGAGAATAATCACCTCCAATGCAAAAATCAGATGAAGGACTACATATTAACTTTCGGTTGCAAAAATCAATGCAAAAAAGTAAATTTTGATTTCGATTGCTGAATGTATTTGGATTTGGGGCTTTGAGATATAGACGGTAGTGGGTTGTAGCTAAAGCCTAAATAGCTAATGGACTTAGATATTATAAATATTAAAATAATATATATATATATATATATATATATATATATATATAACAATTAAAAAAAGTATATTAAAAATTTTGGTTTAAACCAAAAATCGAATTATGTCAACCTAAAAATTGAACCGAAATACCAAATTTATATATATAAAAAACGAACCGAAAAAACCAAAAAAATTAAAAATCAAAATAATTCGGTTCGATTCGATATTTCGGTATTTATGCCATCCCTATTTTCAATACATATTATTCTAAACATCAATTAATAGTGGTAGTATGGTAAAATAGTCATATCAATAATTATTTTTTAATGGGTGTGTTACGTAAAAAGTGTAAACTAAAGGTAAACAGAGGGAGTACTTCATTCTTGAAAATGGAGAAATAGAAAAACGTCTTCAATTTAATAGAACATCGAGAAAAAATCATTATATAAATATAAAAAAGTATGTTTTATCGCAAATACTGATGTAATACATTAATATCTCGTTAAAACTAGGTAGTAAAGTTCATTTAGGTACTTTGTTTCAATACTAAGATGCGAGGAAGGGAGAAAAATAGGTGATAAAGAGGAAAGAAGATATATTTAATGCTGAGATTGCATGAGACAAAATAGCAATATAAGTTTTTTAATTCATTAAAATGAATAAATATATAAATAAATAAATAATATACTTAGTTTAATTTTTTTTTTTTAAAAAAGCAAAGTAAATGAAAATGAACAGTAATATGTAAGTTTTATCATTAGAGTGGGCTATAAAAGATGAGTTAACCTCGTGATGGCAAGTTTATTTTTATTATAAAAGTGGGTTACAGGATGTGTTAACCTCGGGATGTTAATTTGTTTGTATTATTTTACAGTCTGACGTCATATAAATAAATCAGAAGAATTTTAGTTTGAATTCTATTTTTGTATTTTGAAAATAAAAAAGTAAACTATAACAGTGCATATGAAAAAGGAAGAAAATTTTTTTGAAAAACGTTTGTTAGAGAGAATAAAGGAAGTGAATCACACCCTTTTCCTTTTTATCGCTAAACATAAATGAAATAGTAATAAAAATCGTTAGTTAATATTTGTATATTAGAGTCCTAAATATATTTAATTACTAACTAAAATTTATAAAATGTAATTACTAAAACTTAGATTAAAAAGTTAGTTTAGAGAGGTATAAGTAATAAAAATAACTTATGCTTATTTTTAAAAAATTATTCTTCGACAATGAAAAAAAGTCTTTTTTCTTCTTCTCTTTAACTCTTAAGTAAAAACTTGTGAAGTTTTGCCTTGTTTTTATTATGACTATGGGGCCATTTTAGTTTAAATGAGTCCAAGTGTTGCATGAAAGTCTCTCGATGAAGCATGGGGTAACACATCTTCGATCAAAATGATGGATTTAGGTTCAATTATTATTAGTAAGATATTCTATAAATTAGAATAAAGTACTATATAGGTCTCCATTCTTCTCATTTACCTACCACAGTTGTGCCTCAAGCGTCAACAGTACTTTTACTTTCATTACTCATTATTCTTTATTCTCTCTCTATATATAGATCACAATTACATTAGGTTTCTTCCATTTCGCTATGTGTGTCCGCATAGAAAACATTGCCCATTAAAACCACCTCCTTCAAAACGTCATGGAGAACAACTCTCACTAATCAAAAGCGAATGCAATGGTGGGGGCTCAATCCAACTACCTCCTTGAGTAGCAACAACAGTTTTTCAAGGCATTTGAGCTTTTCAATATGGAACTTACCGTATGTGCGTGTTTTCATGCCATGGATAAAAAGCGAAGGACTACACAAAAAAATGACATCTCTCTGCTTGTGATTGCATGGAATGGCATTTTCTATTTTCTTTGTGATGTTGTTCCTACTGATGAAATCAAGGCAGAGGCTATGGTGGGTACCACAGCTAGTGGAGGGAGCGGTGGACAGGTTAACCTTGATGGTCAAAGGTAACTTCTCAATTTCATTACTATCAATCTTCTAGAAACTAATAATGATAAGGATACCAAAATAGGTACCTAGTTGAGATATCGCTTTCGGTGTTTTAGCATGTCATATACTCAAAAGTCATGATTTATGTTCTAAAAAATGGATCAACGTTGTTAAATGTATACCTTATGATAACCCTAAATATCGTCATATTGATGTTACAGTAGCATTAAAGTAAATACTACACTAGAGCAACAAATGATCAGAAAGTTGGGACAAAATGATTTTGAGCTATATGCTGCTAGAACTGAGAGGATCTAAAAATGTGAGAAACCACTTGGTGGTGATCCCAATCAGTATCAGGATGCAACTTGTAATGCGATTAAGAAATTTCTTCGTTCAACTATTGGACGTACAACAATAGCAACATCTTAATGCATGTGAACAAGTTATGCTACATGGTTTATAGTGATTCTCAAAGTTTTTACTCATGTTCATTATGTTCCTTCTATGTATGAATTGTATTCTTATCATCATTAGTTTATGAAAGATTGATAGTAATTGGTTGCCAATCAGAGCAAGTTTCAATCCAACGCTTTAGAGTGATAATTATATATTCAGGGTTTGAAGTACTTCACCTAATGTAAGGTCTTTAAGGCATGCATTTTTAAGAATCGAAGTGGTTTCATGCCTAGAATGCCCACAGAACATGAGTAAAAACACTAAAAATCACTAAAAACCATGCATCATAAATTATTTACACATCATTAGTTTATGAAAGATTGATAGTAATTGGTTGCCAATCAGAGCAAGTTTCAATCCAACGCTTTAGAGTGATAATTATATATTCAGGGTTTGAAGTACTTCACCTAATGTAAGGTCTTTAAGGCATGCATTTTTAAGAATCGAAGTGGTTTCATGCCTAGAATGCCCACAGAACATGAGTAAAAACACTAAAAATCACTAAAAACCATGCATCATAAATTATTTACATGCATTCAGATGTTGCTTATTGTACCTCCAATAGTTGAACAAGAAATTTCTCATTCACATTTCAAGTTGCATCCTGATACTTGTTAGATTGACACCAAGTGGATTCTCATGTTTCTAGATCCTCTCAGTCATACCAACATGTAGCTCAAAATTATTTTGTCTCAACTTTCTTATCATTTGTTGCTCTAGTGCACTATTTAATTAAGGATACTGTGACTAGGGGTGTTCATGGTTTAGTTTTTAACCAAATCGAACCGCCATCCAAATCAAATCGATTAAAAAAACCGATATTTGGTTAAGTTTGGTTTGGTTTGGTTTTGAATTTTAAAAAACCGATACTAATTTGGTTTGGTTTGATTTTATTCTAAAATAACCGAAAAAATAACCAAACCGAACCGATATATATGTATATATATGTTATAATTATTTATATATTATTCATAAATACAATATAAATATTTATTACATTTTATATTTTAATCATGATTTAACTTTAGTTTTAACACATTCAGTCATATGTCTTCATCGAGTTGACAGTAACTTATGAGATTCTGAATGAATTTCTCACTTTGAATGACAAATGATACTAATTGTGAAAATAATATCTTGTTGTATATTGAAATTTTCAATTGAGATTCATTAGACTATAGACAGTCACTAGTTTTAACTTTCTTTTTGAACCTTGTTGAGCAACAAGTTTATGTGTTCACCTTTTGGGGGTTTATCATATCATTCTGTTAAATGTAATTTTTAAATATTTTTTTAAAAGCGTTCATATGGCGTTGTTCATGGTTTTATAACACTCAGTTGACATCTTAGTTTCAAGGTTGAGATGCAACACTCGGTTGACATCTCATATGTTATATTCGATTTGTTTTTAAATTTTTCAAATTTTATCATTAGCTAAAGTTATAAATCGAAAAAATCAAACCAAACCGAACTAAACCGATAAGAACCAAACCGAAGGTTATTTTTTGTTTCGTTTGATTTAATTTTAGAAATTTTAAAAATCAACTAAGTTGGTTTGGTTATGATTTTGACCAATAACCGACCCAAACCGACCTATGAACACCTCTAACTGTGACATTAGTATGAGGATATTTAGGATTACCAAAAGGTGGCGTCACCATATCCCTTCCCTAGCTATTTCGCCCATCATATCCTCTCTATTAATCTCGTCCCTTGGAACAATGTCACAAATAAAATCGAAAATGCCGCTCTACATAATTACGGCGAAGATGTCATTTTTTTGTAAAGTTCTATATTTTTTATCCTTGGCGTGAAACCAGAAACGAATTGTGAGTTCAATAATGAAGCACATGCCATGGAAACCTATTGTCCTTGAATAGAGGAAAGAAATGGACTGATATACAGATAAATATGTAATCTATATTATGAATTTTATTTTTATTATTCCATAGTACTTATACTACCAAAAAAATCTATTGTCCATATCGAGCTAGCATTATCTATATTATGCTCCAATTTTAAACTAGCTCAACAAAAACAGCAAGTCATGAAGAATTAATCTAACCTTCTCAACAGTACCCAAAAAGGATTTGTTCTTGAGATCCCTAGCTCTAGGCCTTGCTATTTTTATTTTACAGGTATTGTAACTAGATAAATTGTTATTTGGCTATCAGTTCTTCTGTTAAGAAAATAACTTAAATCATTACCAAATTGACAATTCAATAATAAGATAAACTTTCAACCTTTTATTTTCCTTTTTAAAAAAAGGCATCTAGTTATAAAAATATTGAACTATCATCATTTGTGCAAGAACTAATAATAAAGAAAGTTCCAAGGGAAAAAATGCAATAAGAAGATTAATTTAAAATGAAATTCAAAGATAAATATTGCTTATGAAAAAAATTGGTATTTCATATATTTATGAATAAGATAATATATTGATAAGATTATTGAATTGCAATAATTTGTGAAACCGAGTATATCATGAATTTATTTTGGTCAATTAAATCTTAGTCATTAAATTTAACTTATTTCATGTGTCATTAATTCAAGTAAGAACTTGAAGAAAATTAAAAAGAACACTTATCATTAACTTAAGGGGAGTGGGTTCCACATCATTAATGGACTCAAATCCATTGTTTTGATTGGAGAGGACCCACATAAAACGTGGCGTCATCTCATTTTATACGATTCTCTATAATGAAATAATGAACTCAAGTCTGCCACTTCTGGCCCCCACTTTTTTTTTATTTAATAAAATCAAGGGTAGATTGGAATAGTAAGAGGGCACAATACTACATTTCTCTTCTACTCTTCATCCATTTCTCTCTCTATGTGTGTTAATTCAGAAAATATCACCCCCTTTCTACAAATCACCATGGAAAACTCGTAGCAATCCGCACGAATGCAGCGAACAAGAAGGACAACTGAGCATGTAGTTCATCCCTCATCATACGTACAGTCTCAACCATGGCAGCCTCTGTCACCACCAATGCGACCGTGGTAAGCTCCACCACCGCATCGTAGGATCCCATACATATACGTATGGGATTTTGTAGGAATATTAATTAATTTAAAATCAAAAAAAATTTCGACGAATAAATGATAAAGTTCGTAACTAATTGGATTTTTTATTAGTGAAACTACATTGCAAGAAATTAAAAATGGCCACCACAATAATCTATTATTATTTATGCGAACTAATGCCGCATCAAAAACTTTAATGCAATTTCATTATTTGTTATCCACTATCATGAATTATTTCCTCATTTCTCAACAAAATAAAAAATATTTTAATTACATACATACTATATAATTTATTTTTTTTAAGTCGTCACATTATTTATCCATATTATGTTATTCAAAATCCAATCGATAGGTTTAGACATACATGAAGTGCCAAAATTCGACATTGATCAATCAATGGTACATAACACTTAATCTTCTTAGATGATTAATGTACTCCCTTCGTCTATAAATATTTATCTACTTTTGACACACATATCTTAAGAAATAATAAATAGAGGGGTGATTTACTATTTCACCCTTTGAATATAATAAATTTTTTGGTTTTAAAAAATGCAATGGGTGGTGTATTGTATTTAATACCAAGAGTAAACTGGATGAAAATAAATAAATTATTCATTAATTTTATAAATTGGACAAGTATTGTTAGACATCTCAAAATAAAAAAGTAGACAATTAAAGAAGAACGAAGAAAGTAAAATTAATTTAAAATAACTCTCACACAAATATTGATGTAATACATTAATATTCCCATAAAACTAGCTAAAGTTCATTTAGATATTTTGTTTCAATATAAATATGCGTGGAAGGGAGAAAAGAAAGTGATAAGGAGGAAAGAAGATATATTTAATGCTACTGATAGCATGAGACAAAACAGAAATAAATTTTTTTTAATTTTTTAAAATAAATAAATAAAATAATATACCTATTTTTAATATAAAAGCAAAGTAAAATGAAAATGAAGAGTAATATGAAAGTTTCATCATGAGGGTGTAACACCCCGCATTTTCGGCTAGAGCGAAAGCCATCATTTCTATGCGTAGATGATCCAAAAGTCATAAATCCTATGCAAATGTAGCATGTTTATCAATTATGTAGTGTGGGAACCTATTTGAGCATGAATTTAGATTATAGAAGTCCCCTAACTCAAGGACGAGTTGAAAGTTTTTCTATCGTTCGAGTTTGAGTGAGCATCGAAACTTGGGTCAAGTTTAATCGATCATAACTCTTTGTAACTAATGAATTAGATGACCTACTATATATAATATGAAAGCTCTTCAAATTTGATTTCCAACGATACTAATTTCGCCACAATCCGATACCGAAGAGAAGAGTTACAACCATTTTCATGAGAGACAGTAAGCCAGGGCGATAAGCGAGGCTGCGCCCTGCCTATTCCTGCCAGTGTAATTTCCTGCAGTCAAGCTCCGCGTCCAAGAGGGGTATTTGGGTCATTTTCTACCCTTAAATAGCCTTAATAACACGAGATTCAACCTCTAATAACCAAAATATACCCCCATTCTCTTAAATTCTCTCAAGAACATCCCTTAGGGTTTCAAACCCAAATTCCAAATAACTCAAGATTCAACCGTGAGTTTTAGAAATTGATTGAAGATTTGGAATCCCCAAACCGTAGGCTTCAAGAATCATCCATCAAAGTCCTAGTTTGAGGTACGTGGGGTTTATCCTAAAAACTACATGGGCTTGTTGAATCACTCAAATATGATTTAAAGTTTATCGAGCATGAATCTTTAAAGGGGTTTTGGAATCCATGATTTAATTATGCATTATGAATGTTTTAATAATATTGTTGATTTGGCCTTTAGGACTTTCCCTTAAATTGATTTACACCTATATGTATATGTATGAAATTGAGGATTGTTTGAGAGCACAAATTATGAAATCCCTCTCTTGTGATGAATTAAAGTTTATGATTTTAACGGAAAAGAGTTGGAATGCATGTTTTATGTTTTGAAAGTAGTTTTCTCAATATTAAAGTATTCGAACATGATTTATGGATTATGAAAGGGAGTTTCTTGATAGAACTAGGCATCTTGTTTTAAAAAGAAAGAATTTACATGTGATTGAGCACTTTGACTTGACCACCTTATGCTATTGAAATGTTGAAAAAGAGAAAGTTTCCTGTATGTGTTAACATGAATTTAAAAGAAAGAATTCTTTGAATTGATTTATTGTTATGGTGGTCCCAAATTGTATGTTTTGAAAGAAGGGATGATAATATGCTATAAATGGCTCAAAGATGTGACTTGCAAGTCAATGGTATGACGATACCATATAAAAGTTAGCCATAACAGAGTTTGATTTCAGAGAATGCTTGTCTTAAAATGTTGAAAACTTGGTTAATGTGAGTTAGGTGGTTACCCGAAGAAAGCACGAGTCAAATGAATCTATGTTGAAAACCATGATTTGCCGACACAGGAACTTGGTACCCTGCTATATGATCTTGTGTACCTAGTATGTTGTCATTGTAAATAGGGATTGTTGGTTTGGAGCCGTGCTTTATGATCTGGAGCCCAACTATGACATAATGACTTGATTGGGGCTATGGCACCCTGCTGTGTGATCTTGTGTACTCTTCCCTCACTAGTACTCCTATCTTGGCAGAAACCGAGATAAGGTAGTCGGTGAAAGCTGTGAAATTGTAAGGTGTACCACCTAGCATAAAAGTAATTAAGGAGAATGTCTTAGAGTTCAGATGATTGTTTAAAGTCTTTTAAATATGCCCATGTAATTACTTACCATATGACATATTCATGATCTGATTTAAATTACTCTCATATATGTTGAATATAAATTATTATTTTACATTTGTTCTGCATACCAGTACATTTGTATTAACCCCCTACCTCTAGGTTCTGAGGCACAGTCTAGGGGTCCGTCTAAGCAGTAGAGTATTCAGAGAGAAGTGATCCATGCAGTGGTGAGCCTTCTTTGTTCCAGAAGGCCTGTTTATTTCAGATTATGTTATTACTTTTATTTTGGCCTACTGGGAGCCTTGTCCCAGTTTTCAAACAGTTGTCATTTGCTCATATAGTAGAGGTTTCACAGACTATTCTAGATATTGTTTAGTTGATTTCGAATTTTATTTCTTATTGTTAAACTGACCTAGAGTTTTGACCATGTTTCCGTATTAAATTATATTTTCGCATCTTCTTTTATTATATGAATGTTGTGCATGATTACCAGATAGAGTAGGATGTCTGGGCTTTTATGGTTCGGGATGTCCGTCACTACCAGGCCCTAGTTTGGGTCGTGACAAACTGTTCTAGGTAACTATCAGAGAATGGAAAGGATTGGGATAACTTTACACTCGTATAGGCAACACTATCGCACAAATTAGAGTATGCAAAAGGGACATTCTGACTCCATAGCATGAACTAGAACATAAAAAAAGAGAGACATTCCTAAACTCCTAGTAGCCTTCTACTTATAAGTATGGCGCGCTATACACCCATAAACAAGAATCTACCCGACGCGATTTTGCAGAAACCCTGGGACCATGAACCATGCTCTAATACCAAGTTTGTCACGACCCGAACCAGGGTCTGACCGTGATGGATATCCCGAACCATGAAGGCCCAGACGTCCTACTCTATATAGAAATCATGAACAACATTCATATAATAAAAGAAGATGCGGAAATATAATTTAATACGGAAACATGGTCAAAACTCTAGGTTCAGTTTAACAATAAGGAATGAAATCTGAAATCAACTAAATAATATCTGGAACGATCTGCGAAACCTCTACTACATGAGCAAATGACAACTGTCTGAAAATTGGGACACCTCCCCCAGTAGACCAAAACAAAAGCAATAACATAATCTGAAATAAACAAGCCTTCTGGAACAAAAAATTCTCACCACTGCACGGATCACTTCTCTCTGAATACTCTCCTGCTTAGTCGGATCTCTAGACTGTACCTCAAAACTTGGGAGGTAGGTGGTCAATACAAATATACTGGTACGTAGAGCAAATCTAAAGTAATAATTTATATTCAACATATATGAGAGCAATTTAAATCAGATCATAAATATGTCATACGGTAAGTAATTACATAGGCATATTTAAAAGACTTTAAAAAAAATCATCTGAACTCTGAGATATTCTTCTTAATTATTTTTGTGCTAGGTGGTACACCCTACAATTTCACAGATTTCACCGACTACCTTATCTCAGATGCCGCCAAGATAGGAGTACTAGTGAGGGAAGAGCACACGAGATCACACAGCAGGGTGTCACAACTCCAATCAAGTCAATATGTCATGGTTGGGCTCAAGATCACAAAGCAGGGCTCTAAACCAACAGTCTCGATTTAGGATGAAAAGATACTAGGTACACAAGATCACATAGCAGGGTACCAAGTTCCCGTGTCGTCAAATCACAGTTTCAATCATAGAGTCATTTGACTCGTGCTTTCTTTAGGTAACCACCTAACTCACATTAATCCAGTTTTTAACATTTTAAGATAAGCATTCTCTAAAATCAAACTTTGTTATGGCTTATATTTATATGGTATCGTCATACCATTGACTTGTAAGTCACATCTCTAAGCTATTTATAACATATTATCATCCCTTCTTTCAAAACATGCAATTTGGGACCACCATAACAATAAATCAGTTCAAAGAATTCTTTCTTTTAAATTCATGTTAACAAATGCAGGAAACTTTCTCTTTTTTAATATTTCAACAACATAAAGTGGTCAAGTGAAAGTGCTCAATCATATGCAAATTCTTTCTTTTTAAAATAAGATGCATAGTTATATCAAGAAACTCCCTCTCATAATCTATAAATCATCTTCGAATACCTTAATATTGAGAAAACTACTTTAAAAACATAAAACATGCATTCCAACTCTTTTCCGACAAGATCATAAACTTTAATTCATCACAAGAGAGGGATTTCATAATTTGTGCTCTCAAACAAACTTCAATTTCATACATATACATATAGGTGTAAATCAATTGAAGGGGGAAAGGCCTAAAGGCCAAATTAACAATATCATTAAAACATTCATAATGCATAATTAAATCATCGATTCTAAAATCCTTTTAAAGATTCATGCTCATAAACTTTAAATCATATTTGAGTGATTCAACAAGCCCATGTAGTTTTTAGGATAAACCCCACGTACCTCAAACTAAGACTTTGATGGATGATTCTTGAAGACTACGGTTTGGGAATTTCAAATCTTCAATCAATTTCTAAAATCCACGGTTGAATCTTGAGTTATTTGGAATTTGGGTTTGAAACCCTAAGGGATGGTCTTTAGAGAATTTGAGAGAATGAGGGTATATTTTTGTTATTAGAGGCTGAATCTCATGTTATTGAGGCTATTTGAGGGTGGGAAATGACCCAAATACCCTTCTTGGATGCGGAGCTTGACGGCAGGAAATTACACGGGCAGGAATAGGCAGGGCGCCGCCTCGCTTATCGCCCTAGCTTACTGCCTCTCACGAAAATGGCTATAACTTTTCTCTCAGGTATCGGATTATGGCAAAATTAGTATCGTTGGAAAGATAATTTGAAGATCTTTTAATTGATATATCTTAGGCCCTCTAATTCATTGTATACAAATATTTATGATCAATTGAAGTTGACCCAAGTTTTGATGCTCACTCAAACTCGAACGATAGGAAAGCTTTCAACTCGTCCTTGAGTTAGGGGACCTCTATGATCTCAATTCATGCTAAAATAGGTTTCAATACTACATAACTGATTAACATGATAAATTTACATAGGATTTATGGATTTTGGATCATCTACGCATAGAAATGACGGTTTTTGCTCTAGCCCAAAATGTGGGGTGTTACATTATGTAACACCCCAACTTTGGAAGGAGTCCCACATCAGCAAAACACAAGACGGATGCTGGGTATATAAGTAAGAAAGTCTTACTCTCTAGTGATGCATTTTAAAGCCGTGTGGGATGAGCCCAGAGTGGACAATATCACTAGTGGATTGGGCAGAGACAGGGGTCTCTCGGGCCAGGATAGTTCAAGATGCCCATCGTGGCCAGGGCCTCGGGTTGGGTCATGACAGAATGGTATCAAAGCATGAAGGCCTGGCTGCTCGATTTCATGATCGGGCTTTACTTTTTCATGACCCAAACTAAGGCTCTGGCTGTGATGAGTATCTCGAACCGTGAAGGTCCAAAAGCCTTTCTAACTTGTAATCATAGTCAGCAACTTCTTGGTCTAATGTCACTACCAATATGTCATGACATCGATACTTTAACTTATGCTACTTTTCAGGTGAAAATACAGTTCCAATATTCTGCTACACATCATTCCCCTTGAAGCATGACATCTGCAACATAAATTTTGAAAAAGGACTGAATACACTTACTACTGCAGGCCAAAAGCACAATTTCATTAGAATCAAAGTTCACACTAGAATCAATACACCTTGAAGCATCAACGGACTCTTCTCAAGTCCTTGCATAAATTTTACAATCGTTTAGGGCTCAATCTGAAAGGTTCATACCATTTAAATTCTAAACTGCTGGACTTGATTAACCTCAACAGTGAGAGATATCTAAGCACATCAAAGTAATGAAATAATTGGGACAACTTTACTTTCATATGGGCTACACCATAGCATGAATTAGAGTATGAAAAAGGAACATTCTGACTCCATAGCACGAACTAGAACATAAAGAAAGGGAAACATTCCTAAATACCTAGTAGCCTCCTTCTTATAAGTGTGGTGAGATACAAACCCATAAACAAGAGTCTACCTAACGCGATTTCGCAGATACCCTAGGACCATAAACCATTCTCTAATACCAAGTTTGTCATAATCCAAACTGGGGCCCTAGCCGTGATGTGCATCCCAAACCGTGAAGGTACAAAATCCATTCTAACTTGTAATCATAGTCACAATTCATACACAAATAAGGAAATGCGGAATATATAACAAAATGGAACCATGGTCATAAGTCTGATTTAATTTTAACAAGCCCATGTAGTTTTAGGATAAAACCTACGTACCTCTATTTTGAAAAATAATGCATGGTTCTTGAAGATTACGGATTGGGGATTCCAAATCTCTAATTATCTTCTAAAACCCACGGTTGAATCTTGAGTTATTTGATTTTTTTATTTAAAACCTTTGTCAATGTTCTTGGAGTAATTTGATGAAGGTGGGTGTATTTTGGTGTATTTGGGATTAAATCTCGTGTTTAAGATGATTGGGGAATGGGAAATACCCAATTTTCCCCTAAAACACAAAGTTGGATATGTAGATTTTGGCCAAAGGCTATACCCAGGGAGGCGCCATGCTTGGACCCCTGGCCTAGCCTAGGCGGTGCCCTGCTTGGATCCCCGGTCTAGCCTGGGCGGCGCCCTACTTAGAACGGTGGTCTAAGTGAGGCTGCGCAGGCATATAGCCTTTTGCTACTGGTTTGGAGAAACAAACACCCCCTTACGCTATTCAAAAATTTCCAAAACTTGCCCAAGATGAACTAATAGCTTGCCTGATTGTAACACAACTTGAAAATCAAAAAATGGATGTCGAGAAGGTCAAAAATAAAATCTCTGAAGATTGAGAGTTAAAAATGAGACTAAGTCTCTTTGACACTTAGAAAAATTTCTAGTCTTTTCAACTCTTTGATCATACTACTAGAGGCTAACACCCGCACGGATTTTATGGGGTGTTACATTATCTCCCCCTTGGGATCATTCATCCTAGAATGATGGGTGGGAATGCTAAAGATTAAAGGTATGGAATAACTCAGACATGATGTTTCTTCTAAGAAAAAATATAATTGATCTGAAACATTTAAACTTCTATCATGAAACTAAATTCTGAGTTGAGTTGCCCTTACTTGTTTTAAGGAGTTGATTCATGCTGAGAGTTTAGGATTCTCCCCCAAAGTATTTATGCTCAAATCACACACATTGTATTTGGAAGTGATAACTTATGTCAGTAGGAATCATAAGGCAGAAAGATTTAGATCATACAAAGGTATTACACTGTCTGATCTAAAATAGCTGGAAAAAAATTGAGATTATGTGCTGAGCTCTTATGAGCTGAGTCATGAGTAAATAACTGAATTTGAAACATAATGCTTGGACTTAACTAAGTCCGTAACTTACACGGATGGAATAGATTATCCTTTGGGATGTTCATACGTATTGGACTTCGGATAGTTGAACCAGGTGAAAAGGTGGAAAACCACTGTAACTTATCTGCCTAACTGTCAAATTGAATTGCTGGCTATACAGACTAAATTTACTGGACACTTATACTTAACTGTAGTATTTCTTCAACACTCTTTCTAAAGAAGTTCTAGCAGCATTAGGGGGCAAAGGATCTTGGGTACAATTTACACTAGACATCCAATTACAGAAACATAAGCTTGACATTACTCTATAGCACGAAATATAGACATGTAACTCATAAACTAGGATAGAATTACCAAACCTTAGACAATGAAACATCTCATTCTTTTAAGATTTTCCACACTTCTAGAATACTCTTGCACAACTATACTTTCCCCTTAAACACCATGCCCATTAATTCCACTTATTTTTCTCACATAGCCACAGATATTCCATCTATTAATGTCTAAACTAAACTAAATCCCATCACCATCTTCAATCCTAACTTCATACCCACATATACACTTCTAAACAAACACTCATAAAGCATCTTTCTTATAATCTCCAATACTTCTATCCATAACAACCTCCCTGCACTACACAATATTCTCAACTAACCAATCTGTAAACGAAACTTCACCTCAAAAATCTATTAAACTTAAAAACTGACATAAAACAAGCACACAATAATTTTTCATCAACAAGAAATGTTTACTCTCTCCCATCTAGACAACTGTTCATCATCATTATCTCGGCTTAAGGAAAAAGTCACTAAAAAATTAGAATATCAGGATTCAAAACATAAGGGGAGTACTAAGAATAACTTGATACCCTACTGAGTAGTGAGGAATAGAGCACTCACGGCATGGACTCATTAAAGAGATCTAATCTAAGGACGTATATAATATAAAATATAGATTTTCACTGATCATTAAGAGTATTACATGCGTACAAGAGTCATGAACTGCATGACTTGAATTTTAGAATTCATAACTTACAGAAAGTGATTCTGACTGATGAACAAACTGGGAACTCATCATACTAGGAACTAGGAGAGTACATGATTCCCCATCATATGCATGAACACGAATTATAATCATGGAGCTGAAACATAAAACATGAGTATGTATCAGAATAACTGTAGTAAATTTCTGAAATAAGAATAGGTTGAGCATCATTCTTTTCCCACGACCATTCCACAACTTATTAGCACATCTATTAGAATCTAAAAACTTGACTTGGTTACTCGTTCTATCATCTCCCCCTTAG
The DNA here is from genome assembly GCF_002878395.1 of Capsicum annuum. NCBI lineage: Eukaryota > Viridiplantae > Streptophyta > Magnoliopsida > Solanales > Solanaceae > Capsicum > Capsicum annuum. The sequence continues at coordinate 241,773,124 of NC_061113.1, forward strand.
ATTTAAGCCATTACTCTGAGTCTGTGAACCACCATATAGACTCTGGTATAAGTTTTACTAGATCACTTTAACACAACTAACTCTCACCACATCAATTCAATATATCCACCTTGATCACCATCTACTATTCCAACTTAGTGTCTAGTTCTAACTATGATGAACCACAGCTTCACATAATTTTCTTACATGCCAAACATCTGGAAACATTAATCCGCAAAAACTTCATAACAGTAAGGATCGATCACAATCCTATGATCTATCTTATTTAAAATCCATCAACACATCCTCCTTCTACACATCATTACTATCTACCCTTTTTATATAACTAAACTTAGTTCATGGCTCCATAAGTCACTACTAAACTCCCTCTTGCAACCTCAGGGGCATTAAAATTAACACCACTTATCCACCAAGTACCTTCATCAATAACCTATAATTTTCTTGCATGAAAAACACCGTCAACAAGTCTTTTCATACTTCAAGTAAACTACAATTCACCTTAACTAATAAATCCTTCTCTACCTTACCTTCTACTAAACTAACACACAGGGACGTAGTTTGTCACGACCCAAACTAGGGCTTGGCCGTGACGGATATCCTCAACCATGAAGGTCCGAACATCCTATTCTATCTGGTAGTCATGCACAACATTCATATAATAAAAAAAATACAGAATTATGATCTAATATGGAAACATGGTCATACTCTGGATTAAATTATACAATAAGGAATGAAATCCAAAATCAGCTAAACGACATTTGGAACAGTCTATGAAATCTTTACTACATGATAATCTGACAACTATCTGAAACTGGGACAAGGCCCCCAGTAGACCAAAACTGTAATAAATGAAATAATCTAAAAGGATAGGCCTTATGTAACAGAGAAGGCTAACTACTGCACAATCTGATCTACTGTCTGAATTATCTACTGCTTATTTGGACCCCTAGATTGAGCCTCAGAACCTGAGAGGTAGGGGAGGGGGGTCAATACAGATGTACTGGTACTTAGGGAAAATCCAAAATAATCATTTATATTAAACATATATGAGAGTAATTTAAAATAGTTCATAAGAAATCACATGGGCGTTTTAAAAGGCTCTGTGAAAATATCTGAACTCTGTGAAACTCTTTGTATTACTTCTGCACTAGGTGGTATACCCTAAAAATCTAAAATTCCACAGACTATATGGAAACTGCCATTAACTCGACAGCCAAGCCCCCAACCAAGTGTGCCCCAAGGGTCGGAGTCTCTGAATCTACTATGCCACACGATCGTTGCCAGTGTACAATAATAATCTACCCGTATCAGCAAATACGGTTTCAGGCTAAGAGTTACTTGAACTCAAGCCCTCTTTGGGTAACCACCTAACCTTCTTTAATCTTATTTTTAACTCTTTTAAAATCATGTATTTTCTGAAGATATATTCTGAAAACATACTCTGAAATCTCTTATCTGTTATGGCATACGTACTTATGGTATCTTCGTACCATTGACTTGCAAGTCATATCTCTAAGCCATTAATAACATATTAAAATCTCTTTTTTCAAAACATAAGCTTGGGACCATAATACAAGTCAAATGTCCACCTTAGATTTTAAAGACATCCTGCGAGGCCAACATAAGAAGAACCCAATTATGGTCACATTGAGGTCACGGGAGCACGCATGGGTGACCCATTTTAAGCCCACAATAGAACAATCCCGTGTATGGAAGGTTTCTTGGAAGCTTTCCTTGATGAGATGCCCGAGAGGTCCAAGTGTTGAAGAATAATTATGAAGACCAAAAAGACTCAAGGAAAGTCATATATTGAAGTGTGAATAAGACCACATCAAAACACTACATGATCACCCATTCATTAAGGGTGTAATGGTCTTTTTATGCTTTTTCTTAACACTCTATAGGAGCCCATTTTCATTTAGGGTATTTTGGTCTTTAATGTAATAAGTATGAATAGACTTCTTAGGCTTATTTTACATTAGACTTTGATTAAATTGGATATTATTCTTAGATTGTAGCTTTAGTCTTGTAGTTTTATCTCTCAAACCCAAAATTGGTTCCTTGAATACATTTAAAGTTAAGGTTTCACTTGTATTGGGAAATTTAGGAAGAAAGGTGTGCTTGAGGAAGAGTGTTTCCTTTGGGTCACCTAAGAGAGTGGTTTGATCTTACATTGGAGATGTGTGTTTGAAGGTTTGATACACCTTCTAGTGCTATTCATTAGTGGAAGTGAGGGTCTCTCTATCTATCTTTAATTTCATGCAATTCTTCTTCTTCATCTCCTCCTAATGTGTTGTTTTCTCTTTGTGAACTTGAGGGGTGAGATTTCCAATTTTAGTGGAAGGCTTGATTATGTTGAAAGTAGGAGGAAATCATGACCTTCTACTCCTAATCCCTACCATGCATCCTCTAGTGTCCAAGCCATTAACTCTTCCATAACTATTACCCCCGAAACTCTCCACCAAATTCTTAATCCTCCAAGAGCTTCACAAAACCAGCCACTAAACCCACCCAAAACATCCCCTAGCCGGACCTTACAAAAACATTACATCACCAAATGAACCAAGTCCAACAAGAGGGACTTGGAACTCAAACTCCACCACCAAATCCGAACCTAATACCCCCGCAACATACCACTTACCAAATGACAAATCCCATGGACCAAAGACCGTACCATCAACCACCTTTAATACCACAAGTTCAAGTACTAAATAGCCAAAGGCCAAACCCACCTCCCCAAAGACCTCAAATCCGAAACCCACCCATCCAAATTGAGGATTATGGTAAAGGTTCAATGGCTGCCTATAGTTTTGATGCTACATTTGATCGTATCAATGACAATATTCATAGCTTCATTGAAGATATGTGCCAAATGGTTAGTGCACTAAATCCTAATTTGGGAAAAAGAGATGAAGCGGTGAAACAAGGGAGAAGACTTGACAAACTCCCTTGTAATGTGAGATTCTCAAAGGATAAAATGGGCTGCCATGATCCGAACTAAGGCAAATAAGAATATACTCAAGAACATAAAGGTAAAATAGCAAACTCATACACTTTTGTACATATGGATGATGATTGTGTGGCTAGTAGCCCATTGAGCATGAGTGGTAGCTTATCTATTTGTGAGTCTATTAATTCTTTACCTCTTGTTAATGATGTACTTGTTATGAGTGTGTATACACTAGTTGATCCTATTAATGACCGAATTGACTCTTCTTGTAATATCAATTTAAGTCCACCTAGTGTTGAAGCCATTGTGTTGAATGATAATACATCATCTATTGATTCTTTGCCCCTTGATGATGATATCCATATTGTGAATATGGATACACTAGTTGATCCTATTGATGACCGAATTAACTCTTCTTGTGTGATCAATTTATGTCCACCTAGTGTTGAAGCTAATATGTTGAATGATAGTACATCATCTTATGGGAATTGTGTTGATCAACTTATGTGTGAAATTTTTCCACCACTTGAGGATGTATGTGATATGTTTAATGGATCTCAAGTGAGTGATGCTGTTGAAAATGTTGATCAAATAAATAGGCGTAACCCCTTTAGCATAACCTCTAGCGAATGTTCTACTCCCGATTTTTCTCATAAGGATAATCATATGCTTGAAATATCTTTGATGCTTGATAACGATCTTTTAGAGAATGGATTTGCATATGTTATATCCTCTTCATGGATAGATCCTTCTCTCTTTAAGGATAATATTTTGTTTGAAGATGATGAGTTTACTCCTAATGAACCTAGTAGTGAGAATGAAGTTAAAGGTATAGCTTGTCTTGAAAGTTGTAGCCTATATGCCAACCCACTATGGTGTGACAACATTTCTCCTAAAGATGGAAATCATCCATGGAAGATGAGAGTACTCTTAAGGAAAGGGAATGTGAGGTCTTGGAAAAGAATGATCAATTTGGTGACGATAATTTTGACTTGCTTGAATTCTTAAGAAACCCAATAAGTGATTGTTCCTTGAAAATTAATTGTGGTTGTGATCCTTTATATGACACCCCACCTATGTTTGATGATTATGAGGATGAATTACTTGCTTCTTGTGAAGACTTAAGTAATAATTTCTTTGACTTTGGTGGTGGTATGTGTATACTTGAGGGTACTTCTATAGAAAGGGAAGGTGTCCATTGCTTTGAAATTACTTCTTCTACTACTACGTGTGATCTTATTGTTGAGAGTACTTATAGCGATGATGTTGAAACTAGTGATAAGTACACACATGAAGATACCTTAGTAGAATTTTACTTGAGTGATACCTTTCTTTACTCTCTACTTGTTTTTGATGACATGTATGCCATTGTAGAGAGTATGTCTTGTAGTTTGAGTAAAGCCTATGGGAAATGAGAGTGTTTTCTAGACCCGTATCTATGGCTACTCTTCCCATTTGACCCTGGCGCCAAATATAGAATTGATGATGTTGATGCGCCCAACTTGTTTCTTGGTCTACATGACAAGCAAAGTATCAGTTTTGGCGAATTCCATAACCAAATACTTTGTGCATCTTTCATTGAACTTTTAATATTTAATTTAAAAGATTCTTGGTTATATTATAAATATGTGCAAACTTGGCATGTTGAGATGATTTGTTGTGCTAACCCTAACGCTAATGCCATGAGGAGTTTGTATTTGTTTGTCCTCTGTTTGGTTTTGCTAGGTTTGGATTTGAGGTCGAATCCTTTTCAAGAAGGGGGGGATGATACAAGTTAAATGGCCACCTTAGATTTTGAAGACATCCTACGAGGAAAACATAATAAGAACTCAATTGTGGTCACATTGAGGGCACGGGAGCACGCATAGGGGACCCATTTTAATCCTACAATAGAATAATCCCGTGTATGGAAGGTATCTTGGAATCTTTCCTTGATGAGATGCCCAAGAGGTCCAAGTGTTGAAGAATAATTGTGAAGACCAAAAAGACTCAAGGAAAGTCATATGTTGAATTGTGAAGAAGACCACATCAAAACACTACATGATCACCCATTCATTAAGGGTGTAATGGTTTTTTTATGCTTTTTGTTTACACTCCATAGGAGCCCATTTTCATTAAAGGTATTTTGGTCTTTAATGTAATAATTATAAATAGACTCCTTAGGCTTATTTTTCATTACACTTTGATGAAATTGGATATTATTCTTATATTATAGCTTTAGTCTTGTAGTTTTAGCTCTCAAACCCAAAATTGGTTCCTTGAATACATTTGAAGTTAGGGTTTCACTTGTATTGGGAAATTTGGCAAGAAAGGTGTGCTTGAGGAAGAGTTTTTACTTTGGGTCACCTAAGAAGTGGTTTGATCTTACATTGGTGATGTGTGTTTGAAGGTTTGATACACCTTCTAGTGCTATTCATTGGTGGAAGTGAGGGTCTCTCTATTTATCTTTAATTTCATACAATTTTTCTTCTTCATCTCTTTCTAGTGTGTTGTTTTCTCTTTGTGAACTTGCTGATTTTTGTTTCTTTAGTGTTCATTTCGTGTTTTATAGTCCCTTATGCTATCAGACCACCATATCAATAAATCAATTCAAAGAAAACTCTTTCTCAAACCTCATGTAAACACATGCAAGGAATTCTCTTTGTCAAGCATTTCAATAATACAAGGTGGTCATGTCAAATTTCTCAATCACATGCAACTCTTTCTCATTTAAAACAAGGATATAATTATTACAAGAAGCTCCATCTCATTATCTCTAAATCATGTTTAAACACTATGGTATTGAGAAAACTATTTTCAAACCATAAATCATGCATTTTAAACCATTCACAACAAGATCATAAACTTGAATTTATTACAAGAGAGGGACTTCATAATCTATTCTCTCAAACAAATCTTAAATTTCAATTTCATACATATACATATACTTTCAAATCAATTCAAGGGGATAAGGCCTAAAAGCCAAAACAACAATATCATTAACATGTATAAAGCATAATAAAATCATGGATTTCAAAACACTTTAACAAATTCACGCTTGATAATCTTTAAATCATAATTGAGTATTTTCAACAAGCCCATGTATTTTAGGATAAACCCCACGTACCTCTATTTTAGAAAATAATTAATAATTCTTGAAGCTTACGGATTGAGGATTCCAAATCTTTAATTATCTTCTAAAACCCATGGTTGAATCTTAAGTTATTTGGGGTTCTTGTTTGAAACCCTTGGGATAGTTCTTGATGGATTTTGGTGAAAATATGTATAATGTGATTATTTGGGATCTTAATCCCATGTTTAAGATGTTAAAGGGATTGGAAAATACCCAAAATATCCTCAATATCTTGGGGAAACTGAATAATTGGCCTAGGGTGCCAAGCGAGGTGTCGCCCTACCTGGACCCCCGCTCTAAGCAAGGAACGGCCTTGCCTATCACGAGGTTCCCCTCAGGCAAGGCTCCAGGCAAGGCGTCGCGGGACAAACGCCTTTAGTCACTAGTTCGCAACCCTAAACATGGCATTACTCTCATCTAAAAATTCCAAAACTCACCCGAGATGTACCCTTGACTTCCCTGATCACAAAGCAACTTGAAAATTAAAAAACTGAGGTCGGAAAGGTCGAGAATAAATTTCTCAAAGATTAGGATCTTCCAAGTGTCCATGTTGATATTTTCACTGAGGTATTTAGATAGAATGTCCCAATTTGATGGACTAGTATATTATGTTGCATTCTTCAGCGGTGGTAGATGATTGATTCTAGACTATAGGCTTGAACGGTGTATACAATGGCTTAAGTTTATTTGATTCATAATGAAGTATGATGTTGTATGTATGATGTAGAAGTGTGCCCAAGGTGATATGGAGTTGCGGCCTTTTCTAAGACTATTACATGTTGCGTGTGGCTAGTAGTACCGTTGTGTTGCTAGGTGGAGAAAGACTAGTTAGATGGTATATGGTGTTCTGAATATCCAAGTTAAGAAGTTTTGATTGATAGTGTTAAGCCTTTTTATATGATCTTGATTCTCATAGTAGAGAGATATAAGTTTGGAGTCACACTATTGGTAGGCTATAACGGAAGTAGTGTGGTTCATCAAAGGCTTGGTGATATCCATGTTAAGTGTTAGAATCTAAGTTTGAGTTTTTGAACATTGAGCTAATAAAAATAAGAGCTGAAGCACTAAAGGGTGTACACTCCGACTATAGGTATACTCATGAAGACTCAAAGTTAGTAAGTGTGCAAGTATTATATGATGACTATTGGTGGCTATAGAAGAAGAGAGTGTATCTCAGAAGGTAGTGTTAATAGTGGGTTTTCCACTTTCAGGTGTAGTTATTCGGGTTAAGTTCTATGATATGCGTGTATTGTCATTTTCCAGACCCTAAAGTACAGTAAGTGTAGTTCAGTTAGAGTATAGTAAGGGGTCTCTTAAACTTAAGATGATGGCTTAAATCTAAGGGGGAGATGATAGAACAAGTAACCAAGTTAGGCTCTCAGATTCTAGTAGTGATGCCAGTATGATATAGAACATCAAAAAGTGAGAGTGAGGCTCAACCCATCTTATCGTAGTATTTGTTAGTTATCCCAACGCCTACTCCTACTTTACATTTTAGTTCCATGGTCGTAGTTCATGTTCATTCATATGATAGAGAATCATGTACTCTTCCAATTCCAAGATAAGGAGTTCCAGTCCATTCAGTAATCGGAATCACATTTCATACGTTATGAGCTCCAAATTGAGGTCATGTAGCTCATGACTCATGTATTTACGTCTTATAGTGTACTCAGTTTCCATAACTCATGCTTTATACCAAATAATTGGTGAGATTCAGCTTATAGCCATGTATGCCCTCAATTCAGATCGCTTTGATGAATCCCTGATGTTGTTTTACTATTCTCAAGCCTCAGTTGAGTGTAAATTTTCGTATAGTATCCTTCCATGCTTCAAGGTCTTATGTTCTAAACTTTTAGTGACCCCTCCTTATGTAATGATAGTGGTGATGAGTAAATATTCCTTGTTGATAAAAGATTATTGTATGTTTGTTTAGATAAGACCATAAGTGTGAAGTAATATTATGGCTAAGTCTTTGATATATGTGATGGTTAGTGGAAATTTGTGTGTGTATGTTCTTGGGGTAGCGCGTGGGAATTATATTGATAGTAGTTTAGAGGATATGTGAAGTATATCTTTATGGTTGGTTGCCATGAAGTGCATATGTGGTTTTAAGGATAGGCTTGAATGACATGTTGGGATTTAAGTGGAGGAATACAAGATATCCATTGTAAGAATTCATAGTTGGTCATTGAAGTGGTAAGGCACATTATGCTTAGGGTGTAATCTCTAAAAAGATATAGAAGGTTGAACCATATGGTTTAGACCAGTATCGTGGTGTGTCATGTTGTATTTTGTGATTTAGAGTTTGGCTTGATCACGGTGAGAGGATTTAAGCTACCTTAGACATTGGTAGAAAGATTTATCAATGCCCATATGAGAATTAATAGTTGAATTGAATAAATATAGTATTTAAGGGAAATAGTATAGTTAAGGGAGTATTCGAGAAGTGTGCTAATCTTGAAAGTAAGAAGTTGCATTGCCTAAGGCTTGGTAATTCTATCCCAGTTTATGAGTTATATGTCTATATTCCAGGATATAGAGTAGTGTCAATGTTGTGATTCCCTAGTCGGATGTCTTGTGTAAATCATGCCCAAGATTCTTTGCTCCCTAATGCTACTGGAACTTCTTTAGAAAGAGTATTGAAGAGAAACTCTTGTTAAGTATAAGTGTCTGGTATAATTCAGTCTGTAATTCAGTTTAACAACCAGGAAGACAAGTTGCTGTGGTTTTCCATCTTTTTACCCAGTCCTACTATTTGAAGTCTCATGCATATGACCATCCCAAAAGATAATCTATTCCATCCATGTAAATTGCGAATTTAGTTCAGTCCAAGCATCATGTTTCAGATTCATCTATTTAGTCATGACTCAGTTCATAAGAGTTCAACGTATAATCTCAAAATTTTACAAGTATTTTAGCTAAGATAGTGTAATACCCTGGTATAGTCTAAGTCTTGTTGCCTCATGAATTGTACTTGCATAAGTTATCATTTCTCAATTCAATATATATGATTGGATCATGAACACTTCAAGGGAATCCTAAATTCTCAGCATGAATCAGCTCCTTGAAGCAAGTAAAGTCAAGTCAGCTCAGAATTCAGTTTCATGATAGAAGTGTAAATGTTTCAGATCAGTATATCCTTTCTTAGAAGACATATCATGTCCACTTTATTCCATACCTTTAAAGCTTTAACAAGTTCCTACCCATCATTCAGGGACTAATGGTCCCAAGGGGGAGATAATATAATACCCATATTTTCGAACTAGAAACCAAATCGTCGTTGTAACACCCCGCAAGGATCCTCTATGTGTTATCTCCTAGTAGTATGCTTAAAAATCTGAAAATTTGAAAATTTGCTAAGTGTCAAAAAGACTTAGTCACATTTTGAGCTCCTAATCTTTGACGATTTCATTTCTGACGTTCCCGACCCCTAATAGTCGTTATGTGTAATACCCCAAAGTTTTCCTCGCTAAATTTCATCCCTAAAGTACCAAGAACTATCTTCTAGAATGATCTATATTTATTTCCTATGGAATTTCATAGATTTCAACTTTTAATTATGTAGATGACTAAATAAGCTTTCCGTCGATATAATATTCGTCCAAGATGGACACTCGGTGAAGAAGTTATGGCTATTTTAAGTTCCAGTCGTAGAACACCGTCATTTCTGTCCTTGGCGCATCACCGAGGGGGTGTAAATGATGATGGTCATTTTTTAGTGAGACTCAGTGATGGTGGCGGATCGCAGACAGGGCCAAATTCCCATTCGTCAATTTCCAGTGAGCCACCGCGATAGTGGCGCATCACGGTGGCCTATAAAATCGGGCTCCTAGTCCAAAATTTTATAGTTTTGATCAGAAGTTAAAAAGGGCATTTTGGACTTTTTCCAAGATTTTAAATCGTCCAAACAATAGATTTAGGACCTTTACAAGCATAATATACAATTTTCTCAAGATTTTCCTCAAACAAAAACCCTAGTTCATATACTTCTCCTCCAAAAAACTCAAGACTTCTCCATCAATTCTCCAAACTAAGGCAAGATTCCAAGTTCCTAGTTCAAAGCTTTAAGAACCCTCATTCAAGATTGCGAATAAAGTCTCAAAAATGGGTTGTTCATCAAGTTCATCATTTAAAGATACGTGGGGTTTTCCTAAAATTTCATGGGCATAGAATTCATGATTTTAAGAAAAGGGTTTCGGATTTATGAGTACATTCATGTTTTAGAAGCCTTAATGATATTGTTTTCGTCTTTAGGACTTCCCCAAAATTGATTCGAAACTATATATATATATATATATATATATATATGTAAGCATGTGTTTTAAGGTTGATGATTGAATTGAGAGCATGACTCATGTAAAATCCCTCTCTTGTTATGATTTTTCTTTACTTATCATATGTTATAGATTGTTTTGAATGCATCTTGAAAAGCATGATATACAATTCCTTGAAAAATGTTATGATTGGATTATGGTTTTAACTTCCAAAGAGAGGGCTGTTTATGTTGATATATGTGGTATATAATTGTGTAATTAAAATAGTTGCATGGTTTGTTAATGTCACGACCCAAACTAGGGCCTGGCCGTGATGGACATCCCAAACCATAAAGGCCTGAACATCCTACTCTATCTGGTAATTTTGCACAACATTCATATAATAAAAAAAGATATGGAAATATAATTTGATACGGAAACATGGTCAAAACTCTGGGTTCAGTTTAACAATAAGGAATGAAATCTGAAATCAACTAAACAACATCTGGAACAGTCTGCAAAATATCTACTACATAATCAAGTGACAACCGTCCGAAAACTGGGAAAAGGCCCCCAGTAGACCAAAACAAATGGAATAACATATTCTTAAATAACTAGGCCTTCAGGAAAAAAAGAAGTCTCACCACTGCACAGATCACGTCTCTCTGAAATATTCTACTGCTTAGCTGGGCCCTTATATTGAGCCTCTGAACTTGGGAGGTAGGGGGTCAATACAGACGTACTGGTACGCAGATCAAATCCAAAATAATAATTTAGATTCAACATATATGAGAAAATTTTGAAACAGTTTATAAACATAACATACAATAAGAAATCACATAGGCATTTCAAAAGACTATGTGAAAAAAATTTGAAATCGTGGCACTCTTTGTATTACTGCTGCGCTAGGTGGTGTACCCTACAATCTGTAATCCCATGGTATATATGGGATCATCCATTAACTCGGCAGCCAAGCCCCCAACCCAAGTGTGCCGCAAGGGTCGGAGTATCTGAATCTACTATGCCACATGGCTGTCGCCAACGTACAATAATAATCTACCCCGTATCGGCAAGTACGGTTTCAGGCTAAGAGTTAATTGAACTCAATCCCTCTTCGGATAACCACCTAACCCTCTTTAAGCCTATTTTTAACTCTTTTAAAATCAGGCGCTTTCTGAAAACATACTCTGAAATCTTTTATCTGTTATGGTATACATACGTATGGTATCGTCATACCATTGACTTGCAACTCATCTATCTAAGCCATTATAGGAATTTATATCTCAGTTTCTCAAATCATAGAATTTCGAACCACCATATCAACAATTCTTTCAAAAAAAAACTCATTCTTTAAAACTCATGTAAAATTATGCAAGCAATGCTCTTTTTCAATAATTCAATAACAAAGGTGGTCATATCAAAAGTCTCGATATCATGTAATTCTTTCTCTTTAACACAAAACTCAGTTATAACAAAAAACACCCTCTTAAAATCTCTAAATCATGTTCAAACATTATGACATTTAGAAAACTATTTTCAGTTATAAAACATGCGTGTCAACTCTTTTTCCAACAAAGCCACACTTTAATTTAATAAAAGAGAGGGAGTTCATAGTTTATTCTCTAAAACAATATTCAAATCTCAAATTACATACATATACATATACATGTAAGACAATTTAGGGGATAGGACCACATGGTCAAAGCAATTACAACATTACAACATTTGAAATACATAATTTAAAACGTAGATTCCAAAACCCTTTAGAAATTCATGCATAAAACTCTTAAGATCATACTCTAGTATTTTCAAGCCCATGTAGTTTATAAGATGAACCCTACGTACCATAAATTTGGATTCTTGAATGAAATCTAGCTTTTGGGGATGCTATGCGTATGATTGATGGGTGCATCTTGTAGCCCTCGCAATGGGGATTCCAAATCTGGAAGAATTATTAAAAATCCACGGTTAACTTTTAAGTTCTCTTAGGTTTTAGATTGAATCCCTAGTATGAGTTCTTGGTGAATTTTGAGGGAAATATAAGTAATGTGGTATTTTTGGGGTTGTAATCCCGTGTTAAAGTTGATAAGGGGTTGGGAATTACCCAAATTACCCTTAAAGAGTCGGAGAGGAGATGCTAAAATTTTTCCCTAAGGAAATTCTAGGGCGGCGCCCTACCTGGACCTAGTGAGAATCCAGGGAGGCACCCTGCTTATAACGGGGAAAAAGCTGGGTGGCGCGCTGCTTAGAGCCAGGGAGGGACTTGGGTGGCGCCCCCTTAACTCTTTTTACTACTGTTTTGCCAACCCAAACATGACCTTAAGCTCGTCTAAAAATTTCAAATCTCACCCGAGGCGTACCCTTGCCTTGCCGCATTGCAACCAAACTTGAAAATAAAAAATCGAAGGTCAGGAACATCGCGAAATAATTCATCAAAGAGGGAGAGCTCAAAATGATACTAAATCCCTTTCTACACTTGGAAAAATTTTAGATGATCACCCATCTAAGCATACTATGAGATGATACCGAGTCAGAAAAACCACGTGGTGTTACAATGATGATTAAATTTCTAGCTTGAAAAATATAGGGTGTTACATTATCTCCCTCTTGGGATCATTCGTCCCCGAATGATGGATATGAAAGTTGATGTCTTAAAGGTATGGAATAACGTGGGTACGATATGTCCTTTGAGAAAGGATATAACTGATCTGAAACATCTAAACTTCTATCATGAAACTGAACTCTGAGCTATTTCTTTGGAGTGTTCATGATCTAATAACACACATTATATTTAGAAATGATAACTTATGTCAGTACGAATCATGAGGCAACAAGATTTATATTGTACAAAGGTATTACATTGTCTAACCTAAAATAACTGGAAAGATTTGAGATTATGTGCTGAACTCTTATGAACTGAGTCATTACTATATAACTAAATCTGAAAAATGATGCTTGGACTGAACTGAGTCCGAAACTTACATGGATGGAATAGATTATCTTTTGGGATGGTTATACGTATTGGACTTTGGATAGTTGGATTGGGTGAAAAGGTGGAAAGCCATTGTAACTTGTCTGCCTGACTGTTAAACTGAATTTGCTGGATATACAGATGGAATTATATCGAAATATTATACTTAAAAGGAGTATCTCTTCATGTAATGCCTTGATTTTCTGAATCGGAACACTACACGGTGCTCATGACCCCGAAGGACCACAAGTTAACTCATGACTGATATTTGTACCTATAATTGCATAATATACATATAAAATACAGAAACATGAACAAAGAGGGTGTAAGGTTCAATCTTGAATAATAAAATATCTGAAATAAGGTGGTATCACAGCACCAAAACAAAACTGAAAATACTAAAGTCTAAATCTGAAAACTCCATAATCGTTTGAAAGCCTCTAAACTGTCTGAATAAGGAGTTGAAGGAACATGTCTCCAACTAACTCCCTAAATTGAAAATAAACTGAAATACTAGAATAATAAATGTAACGATCATGTCCTCAAAAGGTGAGGACTCACCGCTTACTGAACTTCTACCGCTGATATGGAATTTACACCTCAGAACCTATGGTGTAACATAAAAAAAAAAACACCATAGCGCAAATGCGTCAGTACAACTAAAGTACAGAGTGTACGTGGGGGTAGGCTAAATGCATAAGGTTTATATGCATGAACATGCTGACTAATATGAATGTGAGATTACATACATACATACATACATACATAACTACTACTGGACTCGTGGAGATACTGACTACTTGAGTTTGAACTCTGACAATATGAGTTTTGTGATACTGAGATACTGAATGACTGATAACATGGATAACTGTATCTAACAGTCCTAATTCTGGGGAAAACTATTTGAGTTCCAAACTGTGTCTGAACATCTAAGTCCGAGATCAGTCCTAGCTAACGAGTGATCTCTAAAACTGATAATGAGAATACTCGACTGCATTTGAGATTGAGATCAAGCCTGTCTGCCGGGTGACCTCTAGATCTAATAATAAGCATCTGAATATGGGACCAAGCCTATCTGATGGAATGATCCAAAAATCAATGGAACTATCTGAGTTCCTAACTGAGATCGACGACTGTATCTAACAGTCCTGATTCCTGATTTCTACTCTGAAGACTGATACTGAAACTATAATTGTAACTGTGGAAGGTATTAACCTAACCGACATGCCACGATACTGTACTGGTGGGGTCCAATCTTTTCCCTAATTGGAAGAGTGTCAATATCGTGCCATGAGTAGAGACCTCTACTATGGTCAAGCCTCTCTGACGGGTGACCCTGAACAGGAAATCAAGCCTAAGTCAATATAATAGTCAAGTATAACCTTAATCAGATGGGTGACTCCTTTCCTGCACTGGCTACGCAGTTTTGGAGTACAGGGATTACTGCTAACAGTACTGCCTTTATAATAGGAAAACCACCATCCCTGCACTCGCTCGGTGCTAATCCCTACTCCCAACTGAAAGACTCTGAAAAGATTAACTGCGCTGAACTGACTAACTGAACTAAACTGATGTATAAAATGATTAACTGAGCTGATAATATTTTCTTAGCTGAACTAAGCTGAATTCACTGAGTTCCTTTGACTGACGAAAAAGCTACTTGAGATCTGAAGTCGACTGAGAGTACTGAAACTACTGGGACTACTAAAATGCTGAGATTTCTGAGATTTTATGAGTCACGTGACTAACTAAAATCTATGTAGCATAGCTTGACTAAGGATGTCTTGAAACATGATACTAGCTCTAGGTACACAGCTATAGTTTTCGGGTACAAGTACCCCCAGGACTCGATGGAAGGAAACTGACACACATGATTGACTTAATCATAAGAGTAGAGTCCACAATTCACAATATCATAAGTAAGGATTTCATAATAAGAATGATTCTCAACAAACTATCACATAATTAGGAATGCACACAATATGTATATATTTGCATGGCTTCAATAACATGGTCATTACATAGCACAACAGTATCATGAGCATCTCATACAACATCTTCAATTCAAGACAATAGCATGGGGATGACGTTGAACATGAACTTAGAACATAGAATAGTCACTTAGGACTGATTATGTCATAAAAGCATGATTTCTATTCCCTTAGGTATTTTCACAAACACCTTACATGCACATCTTAGGCATAGATGGATTCATCAAGATTACAAATATTCAACCACCAATTTCACATATTTATACATTAAATACCACCATATCCTCACACAAAACATACAAAGATCCCATCTTAGGCATCATCAAACTCCAACCACATGAACATCAACCACCAACAACATAAACATCATAATACATAATTCAAAAGATGGTTCTTGAGCTTCATGGATGAAAGAAGTCCATGAATCAACTCACGCATACCTTAGAAGGAAGATTCTTGATGATTGACGGAGGAATTTTCTTGAAATTGGATCTTCAAGCTTAATTATGCAACCCTAGTTATTTTTCTCTTTTAGTGCTCTTGGATGATGAACTTAAGATGTTAGTAGGGTTGTAATGTAATTAGGAGCTATATATTTCGTAGGGTTAAGTTTAGGGACGTGTAAGGAGTGTTAAAAGACTTAATTACCCTCAAAATAACTCAAAACGGACTGTTTTTGGCACTTGGAACTGACTTAGGCGGTGCCCAAGTAATCGCACAAGCCAGGTTGGGCGGCGCCTAACCAATCGTATACCCTTACTGTCTCTCACGAAAATGGGCATAACTTTTTTCTCGGGTATTGGATTAACGAGAAATTGGTATCGTTGGAAAGCTAATTCGATTCTCTATAATTTGGTGGGTAAAAATATGAAGAAATACCACATTAAAATTGAGGTATACTCGTTCAAATATGACCCTTACGAAATCGAACACTAAAACTTGATGGATTCAAAAACTCTTAGATTGTATTACCTTAAGTGACTCATATGAACATGCTTAATGCATCATAAGCTATATTATCGCTAGGATACTCATTGTAAGTTATGTACTCAAGTATGAATCACAGGATAGGAGATTTAATATGTAGGAAAAATGGTTTGTCTCCTAGCTTAGAAACATGCGGGGTATTACAATATCTCCCCCTTAGGAATATTCATCCTTGAATGAAAATTAACTGAGGTTGGAGAGATGATAAGATGAAGTACGTACAAGACATACACTACTGAAATATGGGCTCATGACTGGCATGACTGAAAGTTGAGCACAACATACTGAACATGCATATCTGATGCATGATTACATGAATGACATGATATGTAAATGTATGAGTGAAGATACTGATAAATAGTACTTTCTCTACTGAACACGTATATCTAATGCCTTAATATCTGACTGAGATGACTCTTGAAAGCCTGACTGATTATGCCACGGTACTTGATAACTAATTTATAATGGGAACATGAAAGCATCAAGAAAAGGTGGGGTATCTCCCTCTTGGGACGCTATGTCCCTCTAGGAATATTTTCCTTGCTGAGATACTAGGGTGATGCACAGGGCAACTACGAACTAGATTATAACTAAAAGTTGGAGAGCTAAGACTAATGCATGATGCATGAACTTAACTAGACCTACTAATGTTACTGATTAACTCATGTGGAAACATAAGCTCAAACGAGCGCAAGATATCTAACAATGCATACAATGATCATGAAAAATGTGTAACGTATCCGAATCTAGGTTGGGGAAACTTTTTGTATCATGGTGAGTCTGGAGTGAATAGATTCAATTCTGACGCTGACCACTATTGGAGTTGGGATTTGCGGCCTGCTTGCAGGAATCTCTACCTTTCTAAGCTAACACTCTACACTCCCGCATTCTGTGGCCTGGCTTACTGCACCCAAAACATACTTGACTATTAGCTCTGCATGCACCTAGATAATTTTTGCCACACTCTTCCCAAAAAGGATAAGTACGCTCACTTCTAACACTACCCTAAGCTTTGGAGCCTGGCGCCCCACCATGACTAACATCTCCAAGGTTAGGTGTGGGAACACTAGCTAAAGATGGAACAGGGGCTGAATTTTTCTAAATATGGTGAGAACGATTACCACCCTGTGACCCAGCCAGAGAAAAGCTGTAACTACCTGTTCTGAATCTCTTATTAGATCTCAACCTCTCCTTAGACTTATCTGCCTCTATCTACTGAGCATGCATCATTAACCTAGCAAGGTCCATGTCCCTATTGGTTATAGCTGTTCTATACTCTTTCAATACTAACCCAGACACACCAGTCACAAACTTACTCATACTCGCTCTGGGGTCAGCTATCAAGTCAGGAGCATACTTAGCTAACTGGTTGAACTTAAGACAATACACTTTTACTATCATGGAGCCTTGTCTCAGGTTCATAAACTCTTTTACCTTAGCTTCTCTCATCTCTAACGGGAAAAACTTATCTAAGAAGGCATCCTAAAATATTTGCCAAGTCATGGGAGTTGCATCTTCCCCTCTACTCTTTTTCCACAACACTACCCAATGATAAGCAATATCTTTCAACCTATAAGAGCTAATTCCATACTCTTCTCCTCTTATACATGCATGATTTGGGTGATCTTCTTTACCTCTTCTAGATACAGCTGTGGGTCCTCACCTGTTACTGACCCAAAGAATTCTGGAGGGTTCATTGTCATAAAATTTCTGATTCTGGCTGCAGCTAAATTCCTATCTTGCTAGGGTGGGGCTGCAATATGTCAGTTGCCCTAAACACTAGTGGTCATAGCCTAGGCTAGTGCCTGAAAAGCTGCTCAAAATTCTGCATATAACACATTCTCATTCAAAGGATCTGCGGGTTGCGAGGCTAACTGATTCCCTATTCTCTTCTTAGGAGTCATGTTCTGCAAACAGAAGAGGAACAAGGATTAAACTGAGAGTTCAACTTTAGCTTTTGCTCACTGGCACGATATGAGTATTGAAAGAAGGGAAACTATTCCTAAAACACCTTATAGCCTCATGTACATAAATGTGGCACGCAACACACCCATGTACAAGACTCTACTTGATGCGGCTTTTAGACTTCCTAGAACTCTATTGAATCTTAGTCTCTGATACCAAGTTTGTATCACCCTAATTTTCTAAACCGAAATGCTACACGATGCTCATGACCCCGAAGGACCACAAGCTAACCCATGACTGATATCTGTACCTGTAACTGCATAATATACATATAAAATGCAGAAACATGAAAAAAGAGGGCGTAAGGTTCAATCTTGAATAATAAAATATCTGAAATAAGGTGGTATCACAGTACCAAAACAAAACTGAAAATACTAAAGTCTAAATCTGAAAACTCCATAATTGTCTTAAAGCTTCTAAACTGTCAGAATAAGGAGTTGAAGGAACATGTCTCCAACTAACTCCCTAAACTAAAAATAGACTAAAATATTGGAATAATAAATGTAACGATCATGTACTTAAAATATGAGGACTTACTGCTTACTGAACTGCTACCGCTGATCTGGAATCTACACCTCAGAACCTATGGTGTAACATAAAAAGAAAGCACCATAGCGCAAATGTGTCAGTACAACTAAAGTACTGAGTGTACATGAGGGTAGGCTAAATGCGTAGGGTTTATATGCATGAACATGCTAACTAATATGAACGTGAGAATACATACATACATACATACATACATACGTAACTGCTACTGGACTCGTGTAGATACTGACTACTTGAGTTTAAACTCTGACAACATGAGTTTTGTGATACTGAAATACTGAATGACTGGTAACATGGATAACTGTATCTAATAGTCCTAATTCTAGGAAAAACTATCTGATTTCCAAACTGTATCTAAACATCTAAGCCTGAGATCAGTCCAAGCTAACGAGTAATCTCTGAAACTGATAATGAGAGTACTCGACTGAATCTGATATTGAGATCAAGCCTATTTTCCGAGTGACCTCTAGATCTAATAATAATCATCTAAATATGGGACCAAGCCTATCTGACGGGATGATCCAGGAATCAATGGAACTATCTGAGTTCCTTACTGAGATCGATGACTGTATCTGACAGTCCTGATTCCTGATTTCTACTCTGAAGACTGATACTAAAATTGTAATTGTAACTGTGGGAGGTAGTAACCTAACTGACATAACTCGATACTGTACTGGTGGGTTCCAATCTTTGCCCTGATTGGAAGGGTGTCAATACCGTGCCACGAGTATAGACCTCTACTATGGTCAAGCCTCTCTGACGGGTGACCCTGAACAGGAAATCAAGCCTAAGGCAATATAATAGTCAAGTATACCCTTAATCTGATGGGTGAATCCTTTCCTACACTGTCTACGCAGTTTTGGAGTATAGGGCTTGCTGCTAATGGCTCTGCCTTTATAACGGGAAAATCGCCATCCCTGCACTCGCTCGGTGCTAGTCCCTACTCCCAACTGAAAGAATTTTAAAAGATTAACTACGCTGAACTGACTAACTGAACTAAACTAATTTATAAACTGATTCACTAAGCTGATAATATTTTCTTAGCTGAACTAAGCTGAATTCACTGAGTTCCTTTGACTGACGAAAAAGGTAATTGAGATCTGAGGTCTGACTAAGAGTGCTGAAACTACTGGGACTACTGAACTACTGAGATTTCTGAGTTTTTCTGAGTCACGTGACTAACTAAAATCTATGTAGCATAGCTTGATTGAGGATGTCTTAAAACATGAAACTAGCTCTAGGCACATAGCTATAGTTTTCGGGGACAAGTATCCTCAGGACTCGATGGAAGGAAACTGACACACATGACTGACTTGATCATAACAGTAGAGTCCACAATTCACAATATCATAAGTAAGGATTTCATAATAAGAATGATTCTCAACAAACTATCACATAATCAGGAATGCACACAATATGTATATATTTGCATGGCTTCAATAACATGGTCATTACATAGCACAACAGTATCATGAGCATCTCATACAACATCTTCAATTCAAGACAATAGCATGGGGATCACGTTGAACATAAACTTAGACATGGAATAGTCATTTAGGACTTATTATGTCATAAAAGCATGATTTCTATTCCCTTAGGTATTTTCACAAACACCTTACTTGCACATCTTAGGCATAGGTGGATTCATCAAGATTACAAATATTCAACCACCAATTTCACATATTTATACATTAAATACCACCATATCCTTACACAAAACATACAAAGATCCCATCTTAGGCATCATCAAACTCCAACCACATGAACATCAACCACCAACAACATAAACATCATAATACATAATTTAGAAGATGGTTCTTGAGCTTCATGGATGAAAGGAGTCCATGAATCAACTCACGCATACCTTAGAAGGAAGATTCTTGATGATTGACGGAGGAATTTCCTTGAAATTGGATCTTCAAGCTTAATTATGAAACCCTATTTGTTTTTCTCTTTTAGTGCTCTTGGATGATGAACTTAAGATGTTAGTAGGGTTGTAATGTAATTAGGAGCTATATATTTCGTAGGGTTATGTTTAGGGACGTGTAAGGAGTGTTAAAAGACTAAATTATCCTCAAAATAACTCAAAATGAAGTGTTTTTAGCACTTGGAACTGACTTAGGCGGTGCCCAAGTAATCGCACAAGCCAGGTTGGGTGGCGCCTAACCAATCACCTATGTTTGGTTGGGCAGCGCTTAACCAATCGCATACCCTTACTGTCTCTCACGACAACAGGCATAACTTTTCGCTCGGGTATTGGATTAAGGCGAAATTGATATCGTTGGAAAGCTAATTCGATTCTCTATAATTTGGTGGGTATAAATATGCAGAAATACCACATTAACATCGAGTTATACTTTTTCAAATATGACCCTTACAAAATCAAACACTAAAACTTGATGGATTCAAAAACTCTTAGCTTGTATTACCTTAAGTGACTCATATGAACATGCTTAACGCATCATAAGCTATCTTATAGCTAGGATACTCATTGTAAGTCATGTATTCAAGTATGATTCATAGGATAGGAGATTTCATATGTAGGAAAAATGGTTCATCTCCTAGCTTAGAAACATACGGGGTATTACACTTCAACACTCTTTCTAAAGGAGTTCTAGTAGCATTAGGGAGCAAAGGATCTTGGGCATAATTTACACCAGACATCCAAGTACGGAATCACATCATTGACACTACTCTATAGCATAAAATACAGACATGTAACTCATTAACTAGGGTAGAAATACCAAACCTTAGGAAATACAACTTCTTACTTTCAAGCTTAGCACACTTCTCGAATATCCCTTAACTATACTATTCTACTTAAATACCATACTCATTGATTCAAATTATAATCCTCATATAGGCATTGATAAATCTTCTACTAATGTCTAAAGTAGCTTAAATCCTTTCACCGTGATCAAGCCTATCTCTAAATCATAAAATACAACATGCCACACTACGGTACTAGTCTAAACCATATGATTGAACCTTCTATATCTTTTTAAAGTTCACATCCTACGCATAACGTGCCTTACCACTTCGGTAACTAACTCCGAACTCTTACTATGGATTCATTAACGCATCTTGTGTTCCTCCACTTAAATCTCAACATGTCATTCAAGCCTATCTTTATAACCATATGAGAATTTCAAGGCAAACACTCATTAAGACATACTTCACATATTCTCTAAACCACTATCAATATAACTCCCATGCGTTACCCCAAGAACATACACACACAAATTTCCACTAATCATCACATATATCAAAGACTTGGCCCCAGATTTTACTTCACACTTATGGCCTTATCGAAAACAAGCATACAATGATCTTTTATTAACAAGAAACATTCACTCATCACCACTATCATAAATAAGGAGAAGTCACAAAAAGGTTAAAACATAAAACCTTGAAGCATGGAAGGATATTATACGAGACTTGACACTTAACTGAGGCCTAAAGAATAGCAAATCAACATCAGGGATTCATCAAAGTGATCTAAATTGGGGGTATACCTAGATAGAAGCTGAATCTCGCCAAATTACTTGGCGTAAAGCATGAGTTAGGGGAACTGAGCACACAATAAATAGCGAGTAAATGAGTTATGAGATACATGACCTCAATTTGGAGTTCATATCTCATGGAATATGATTCCGACTGCTGAATGAACTGAAAATCCTCATTTTGGAACCAAAAAAGTACATAGTTCTCTGTCACAAGCATGAACATGAAATATGATCACGAAACTAAAATGTAAGGCATGAGTAGGTATCGGGATCACTGAAAAATACTGAGATAATAATAGGTTGATTCTCACCCTCACTTTCTGGGGTCTTATATCATACTGGCATCAATACTAGAATCTGAGAGCCTGACTCAGTTACTTATTCTATCATCTCCCCCTTAGCTTTAAGCCCTTATCTTAAGTTTGAGAGATCCCTTACTAGACTATAAACTGAACTACACTCATTGCACTCTGGGGTCTAGAATACAACAATACATGCAATTAATAGAACCTAACCCGAATGACTACACCTGAAAGTGGAAACCCACAATTAATCCGACCTTCGAAGCCACACTCTATCTTTCTATTGCCCCCAATAGTCATCAGATAATACTTGAACACATTACTAACTTCAAATCTTCATAATTATCCCCATAGTCGGAGTGTACACCCTCTAGAGCTTTAACTCTTATTTCTATAAGTTCAATCTTCAAAAACTCAAACTTAGCTTCTAATACTTAACATGGAAATCACCGAGCCTTTGACGAACATACTACTTCCATCATAGCATACCAATATCGCGACTCCAAACTTATATCTCTCTACCACGAGAATCAAGATCATATCGAAAGGATCAACTCTATCAATCAAAACTCCTTAACTTAGCCATCTAGCACACCATATACCATCTAACTAGTCCTTCTCTACCTAAAAACTCAACGGTACCACAGGCCACACACAACAAGTAATAGCCTTGGAAAGAATACCACAACATCATATCACCTTGGGCATACTTCTACATCATACATACAACATCATATTTCATTACGAATCAAATAAACTTAAGCTCTTGCATACTCTGTTCAAGCCTATAGTCCAGCATCAATCATCTACCACTAATGAAGAATGCAACATAATATACTAGTTCATCAAACTAGGACATCCTACCCAAATACCTCGAAAATCTACTACATACCTTCTCGCAAGTAGTACTAGTTACAACTACCAATGAAAAGAAGGTCAATGGGGGTTAAAGTCGCATAATAGACATGGTCAACTTTAATCTTATATTATAACCCCATACAATCGTACCTACCTATACGACTTTGATACATCACACTTACTTACCCAAGAGTACATTTAGACTACCTTAAAATTCCACAACAACCATGAGTCTATAATCATAACTTATTGGCAAATCTAACCATTTTCATACTTCAAGCAAACAACAAATGACCTTGACTAATAACTCCTTCTCTACCTTTTACTAATCTAACACATAAGGACGTATTACTTCATTACCAACTCAATCTCATGCAAAAAGGTTCAGCAATACATATATTCAATAAATTTCCCTTACCACTTTTCTTGCTATTATGCCTCTCAACCCTCAGTTCCAAACAACACAAGAATAACAAGATAAACAACAAGTTGCTAGTGAATTGAAATAGGCCTCACACGGCTTCACTAGACTTTGATTTTTGTGTTTTGAACAAAAAAATAATATGAATGACAAGGCAACTATGCTAGTGAATCGAAAGAGCCCCACACGGCTTCACTAGACTCTTAGTTTCAACAAAACGATGATAATAATATTTCAAGAGATAGAAACTTGACACATAATAATCAATGATCTAAGAATACACATCCTACTCTGTATAAATAAAAATCTGAGTAAACACTTTTCCCCATAGACTACCATACAATCCACACATGCTACTAGCTACTACATTAGTCTATCACTAGAAAGTGGTAAATCATCCTCAAACATTGGTTATTCAACTAAAATATTTATTTATATAAAAGTCACCCTCATTCTAACTTCTAATTTTGTGACTTCACGCCACCAATTTCTTGGTCCAATCTCACTACCAATAGGTCATGACACCGATACTTTAACTCATACTACTACTCGGGTGGAAATATAGTTCCAATATTCTGCTACACATCATCCTCCCTTAAGCATAACATCTGCAATATAATTTTTTTAAAGGACAAAATACACTTAATACCGCAGGCTGAAAAACACGATTTCATCAAAACCCAAGTTCACACTAGAATCAATACACTCTGAAGCACTAACGGACTCTTCTCAAGTCCTTGCACAATTTTCAAATCTTATATGGCTCAATTAGAAAGAACCATACCATTTAATTCTAAACTTCTGCACTTGATTCACCTCAACAATGAGACATATCTGAGCACATCAAAGTAAGAAAAGAATTAAGATAACTTTACTTTCGTATGGGCAACACCATAACATGAATTTGAGTATGAAAGAGGAATATTCTTACTCCATAGTACGAAGTAGAATATGAAGAAAGTAAAATATTCCTAAACACCTAGTAGCCTTCTGCTTATAGACATAGCGTGCTACACACCCATAAACAAGACTATACCCGACGTGATTTCGCAGACACCCTGGGGCCATGAATTGTGCTCTGATACCAAGTTTATCACGACCCAAACTAGGGCTTGGCCATGACAAACATCCGGAACTATAAAGGCCCAAATGTCCTACTCTATCTGGTAATTTTGCACAACATTCATATAATAAAAGAAGATTTGGAAATATAATTTAATACAAAAACATGGTCAAAACTCTGGGTTCAGTTTAACAATAAGGAATGAAATCCGAAATCAACTAAACAACATCTGGAGCAATCTACGAAATCTCTGCTACATAATTAAGTAAAAACTGTCTGAAAACTGGAACAAGGCCCCCAGTAAACCAAAAAATGGAATAACATATTCTAAAATAACTAGGCCTTCAGGAACAAAGAAGGCTCACCACTGCACAGATCACGTCTCTCTGAAATATTCTGCTGCTTAGCTGGACCCCTAGATTGAGCCTCTGAACCTGGGAGGTAGGGGGTCAATACAGATGTAGTGGTACGCAGAGCCAATCCAAAATAATAATTTATATTCAACATATATGAGAACAATTTAAAATAGTTCATAAACATAACATATAGTAAAAAATCACATAGGTATTTCCAAAGACTCTGTGAAAACATCTAAAATCTGTGGCACTCTTTGTATTACTTTTGCGCTAGGTGGTGTACCCTACAATCTGTAATCCCATGGGCTATGTGGATCTACCATTAACTCGGCAGCCAAGCCCCTAACCCAAGTGTGCCGCAAGGGTCGGAGTCTCTGAATATACTACGCCACACAGCCGTCACCAGCGTACAAAAATAATCTACCTATATCAGCAAATACGGTTTCAGGCTAAGAGTTACTTGAACTCAAGCCCTCTTTGGGTAACCACCTAACCCTCTTTAAGCGCATTTTTAACTCTTTTAAAACCATGCACTTTCTGAAAACATATTCTGAAAATATACTCTGAAATCTCTTATCTGTTATGGAATACATACTTATGGCATCGTCATACGATTGACTTGCAAGTCATATCTCTGAGCCATTATAGGAATTTATATCTTAGTTTATCAAATCATAAAATTCCAGACCACCATATGAACAATTCTTTCAAAAAAACTCATTCTTTAAAACTCATGTAAAATCATGCAAGGAATGCTCTTTTTCAATGATTCAATAACAAAGGTGGTCATATCAAAAATCTCGATATCATGCAATTCTTTCTCTTTAACACAAAACACATTTATAACAAAAAACACCCTCTCAAAATCTCTAAATCATGTTCGAACATTATGACATTTAGAAAACTA
Organism: Capsicum annuum; assembly: GCF_002878395.1. Lineage (NCBI taxonomy): Eukaryota > Viridiplantae > Streptophyta > Magnoliopsida > Solanales > Solanaceae > Capsicum > Capsicum annuum. The sequence goes on from NC_061113.1 coordinate 241,799,312, forward strand.
TTTTCAGTCATGAAACATGCGTGTCAACTCTTTTTCCAACAAAACCATACTTTAATTCAATACAAGAGAGGGAGTTCATAGTTTATGCTCTCAAATAATATTCAAATCTCAAATTTCATACATATACATATACATGTAAAACAATTTAGGGGATAGGACCACAAGGTCAAAGCAATTACAACATTACAGCATTTGAAATACATAATTTAAAATGTAGATTCTGAAACCCTTTTGAAATTCATGCATAAAACTTTTAAGATCATACTCTAGTGGTTTCAAGCCCATGTAGTTTTTAGGATGAACCCCACATACCTTAAATTTGGACTCTTAAGTGAAATCTAGCTTTTAGGGATGATATGTGTACGATTGATAGGTGCATCATGTAGCCTTCGCAATGGAAATTTTGAATCTCAGAGAATTATTGAAAATCCATGGTTAAATTTTGAGTTCTCTTGGGTTTTAAATTGAAACACTAGTATGAGTTCTTGGTGAATTTTGAGGAAAACATGAGTAATGTGGTGTTTTGGGGGTTGTAATCCTGTGTTAAAGTTGATAAGGGGTTGGGAATTACCCAATTTGCCATTAAAGAGTCGGAGAGAAGATACTGAAATTTAGTCCTAAGGAAATTCCAGGGTGGTGCCCTGCTTGGACCCGGTGAGAATCTAGGGAGGTTCCCTGCTTATAACGGGGGAGAAGCTGGGTGGCGCCCTGCTTAGAGCGGGGAAGGGACTTGGGCGGCACCCCCTGAACGCCTTTTGCTACTATTTTACCAACCCAAACATGGCCTTAAGCTCGTCTAAAAATTCCAAAACTCACCTGAGGCGCACCCTTGCCTTGCCGGGTCACAACGCAACTTGCAAATCAAAAATTGAAGGTCGGGAAAGGTCACAAAATAATTCATCAAAGATGAAGAGATCAAAATGAGACTAAGTCCCTTTCTACACTTAGAAAATTTTTAGATGGTCACCCCTCTAAGTATACTATGAGATGATACCGAGTCGGAAAAACCATGTGGTGTTACAATGATGATTAAATTTCTAGCTCGAAAAATATGAGGTGTTACAGTTAAAGATTACATGACCACCCCATGTTTATTGAAACAATGAGAATTTTTGCATAGTTTTCGAAACATGAAAATCTCTTATACTATTTGCATGCTTGGGCGGTCTGAACTGTGTTTTAATGAAAGATTATACTTAATATTGTATGGCTCAGAAAAAACATATGACTTTCAAGTCTTGGTATGATGATACCAAAATACACAATGCCATAAGAGACTCAGACAAACATAGAAAGTAGATTTTTCATAACTTAAGAGTTTAGAAATGATACCTATTTAGAAAGGGTTAAAAATGGGCATAAAGAGATATTAGGTGGTCCCCCGAATAAGGTGTGAGTTCACCCAGTATTCTTGATATAACTATGCATCTTTTATCAAAAAATGCAATTTGGAACCACGATAACAATAAATCAATTCAAAGAATTCTTTCTTTTAAATTCATGTTAACATATGCAGGAAACTTTCTTTTTTTCAACATTTCAACAGCATAAGGTGGTCAAGTCAAAGTGCTCAATCACATCCAAATTCTTTCTTTTTAAAACAAGATGCATAGTTATATCAAGAAACTCTCTCTCATAATCTATAAATCATGTTCGCATACTTTATTATTAAGAAAATTACTTTCAAAACATTAAATATGCATTCCAACTCTTTCCTGACAAGATCATAAACTTTAATTCATCACAAGAGAGGGGTTTCATAATTTGTGCTCTCAAACAATCTTCAATTTCATACATATACATATAGGTGTAAATTAATTTATGGGGGAAAGGCCTAAAGGCCAAATCAACAATATCATTAAAACATTCTTAATGCATAATTAAATCATGGATTCCAAAACCCCTTTAAAGATTCATGCTTGATAAACTTTAAATCATATTTGAGTGATGCAACAAGCCCATGTAGTTTTTAGGATAAACCCCACGTACCTCAAACTAGGACTTTGATGGATGATTCTTGAAGCCTATGGTTTGAGAATTCCAAATCTTCATTCAATTTTTAAAATCCACGGTTGAATCTTGAGTTATTTGGAATTTGAGTTTGAAACCCTAAGGGATGTTATTAAGAGAATTTGAGAGAATGAGGGTATATTTTGGCTATTAGAGGCTGAATCTCGTGTTATTGAGGTGAGAAATGACCCAAATACCCCTCTTGGACGTGGAGCTTGACTGCAGGAAATTACACTGGCAGGAATAGGCAGGGCGCCGCTTTGCTTATCACCCTAGCCTACTGCCTCTCACGAAAATGGCTGTAACTTCTTGCTCAGGTATCGGATTATGGCAAAATTAGTATCGTTGGAAAGATAATTCAAAGAGATTTCATTTGATATATAGTAGGTCCTTTAATTCATTATATACAAAGAGTTATGATTGATTGAAGTTGACCCAAGTTTCTATGCTCACTCAAACTCGAACGATAGGAAAGCTTTCAAGTCGTCCTTAAGTTAGGGGACCTCTATGATCTCAATTCATGATAAAATAGGTTCTCATACTACATAATTTATTAACATGCTAAATCTGCATAGGATTTATGGCTTTTGGATAATCTACGCATAGAAATGACGGTTTTCGCTCTAGCCCAAAATGTGGGGTGTTACAGAGGGTAGGTTACATAGAAGATGTGTTAACCCCATGACAAGTTTATTTTTATCACGAAAGTGAGAATATGGGTTAACCTCGTAATAAGTTTATTTTTATCATGAAAGGGGGTAACAAAAAATGTGTTAACCTTGTGACAAGCTTGTTTTTATTATGAAAGTGGGTTACAGAAATGTGTTAATCTTGTGATAAGTTTGTTTTTATTATGAAAGTGGGTTATAGGAAATGTGTTAACCACGTGACAAGTTAGTTTTAATTATGAAAATGGGTTACCAAACATGTGTTAACCACATGACAAGTTTGTTTTTATTATGAAAGTAGGTTACAGAAAATGTGTTAACCTCGCGACAAGGTTTTTATTATGGAAGTAGGTTACAGAAAATGTGTTAACCCCGTGATAAGTTTGTTTTTCTTATGAAAGTGGGTTATAGAAAATGTGTTAACCACGTGACAAAATTGCTTTTATTATGAAAGTGGGTTGTGTTAACCTCGTTACAAGTTTGTTTTTATTATGAAAGTGGGTTACAGAAAATGTGTTAAGCTTGTGATAAGTTTGTTTTTATTATGAAAGTGGGTTATAGAAAATGTGTTAACCATATGATAAATTTGTTTTTATTATGAAAGTGAGTTACAGAAAATGTGTTAACCTCATGAAAAATTTATTTTTATTATAAAAGTGAATTATTACAAAAAATGTGTTAACCTTGTGATAAGTTTGTTTTTATTATGATGGGTAACAGAAAATGTGTTAACCTCGTGACAATTTTATTTTTATCATGAAAGTAAGTTACAAATAATGTGTTAACTTTGTGACAAGTTTGTTTTTATTATGAAAGCGAGTTACAATGTGTCAACCTCGTGATAATTTTTTTTATTATGAAAGTGGGTTACAGAAAATATGTTAACCTCGTGACAAGTTTTTTTTTATTGTAATAGCCCCTTAAAACTAGCTAATAAAGTTCATTTAGATATTTTGTTTCAATACTAAGATGCCAGGAAGGGAGAAAAGAAGGTAATAAGGAGGAATGAAGATATATTTTATGCTAATGATAGCATGTGACAAAACAGTAATAAAGGTATTTATTTTATTAAAATGAATAAATAAACTAATACACCTATTTTTGATATAAAACCAGAGTAAATGAAAATGAATAGTAATGTGTAAGTTTCATCATGAGAGTGGGTTATTGAGATGTGTTACCTAGTGATAAGTTTATTTTTATTGTAAGAATGGATTATAAGAGATGTGTAAATCTCTTGATAAGTTTGTTTTTATTATATGAATGGACTCTAGGAGATGTGTTAACCTCGTTAAGTTTATGTTTAGAAAAAATTACATAATATAGACAAAAAGGGTCCTTAATTATCTATCATGGTTAATGTTTAAAATAATTATGTAGCATAGTTAAAAGTTAACTAGTTGAAGAAGTATTATTTTAAGTGGGTCCTCATATATAAATATAATAGCTTTTATATCATGCAGTTAATCTGTCTTAAATTTTGATTGACTTAACTGATCACTTAACTTTATTTTTTGTTTTAATTTTGAAAATTGGCCACTTAATTTTATTTTTCTCTCTTCTTAAATTTTTTATTTACTTAATTTCTCTCTGTCTTCTTAAATTTTCCACTATCTTATTAACTCCTTTTACTTGAAAAGTAAAAACTATTGGTGAATTTTGTTATATTGACTCTTAAATAGTATATTTTTGTGATTTGTCCAAAGATTTATTACATCAATAAAATGTATATATATATATATATATATATATATATATATATATATATATATATATATAGAGAGAGAGAGAGAGAGAGAGAGAGAGAGAGAGAGAGAAGTTGTATAATCAGTTTTTGATTTGTATATACTATGTTGATTGATATTTTATACATTACATATAGGTATACAACTATCATGTGTTTGTATACAACTCAAAGATGTTTTGTGTAAATTATATTTAGTCATAAGGTTAATTTGTTTGTATATTTCTATCAGTTTGTATTTATTTTGTTATGTTTCTTTCATGTACATTTTGAAGCTTCATATATTTACACATTTGAATTTGTATATTTATACATATAATCTGAATTTATATTCATTTTATACGTTTGAATTTGTATCAATTTGTATTTATTTTGAAGTTATGAGTTGTAAGCTTTTGTATTTATATTTGAATGTTAAATTCAGAGCTAATTTTTATTTGTGTCAATTCAACATTTGTATTTCTATTCATAGCTAATTTTTGTGGATAAATATATTGAATGTATAAATACATTAAAAATATATTTTAAATTTTGAAGTCATATGAAGAAATCAGAGAAATTTTAGTTTGAATTCTCTTTTTGTATTTCATAAATAAAAAGGTAAACTACTACGGTGTATGTGAAAAAGTAAGAAAAAATTGTTTTGGAAAGGATTTGTTGGAGAGAATAAAAGAAGTAAATCACACCCCTTTCTTTTTTTAAAAAAAATCTCTAAGCATATAGTAATGAAATCTGTTAATTAATATTTATATGTTAGAGTCCCAAATATATTTAATTAATAACAAAAATTTATAAAATGTAATTACTAATACTTAGACTAAGAAGTTAGTTAAGAGGAGTATAAGTAATAATAAAAAATCATGCTTGTTTTTAAAATCATTATTGGACAATGAAAAAAAAAATTCTTCTCTTAACTCTTAAGTAAAAACATGTGAAGTTTTGTCTTATTTTTATTATAAGAATGGGGCCATTTTGGTATAAATGAGTCCACAGGTCGCATGGGAGTCTCTCGATAAAGCATGGTGTAAAGCATTTTCGATCAAAATAATAGATTTAGGTTCAGTTGTATTTTCTATAAATTAGAATAAAGTATATAGGTCTCCATTCTTTTTGTGCTAATATATATATATATGTGTGTGTGCGCGCGCGCGCGCGTGCTTATAATAAAATATATGTTATGTTTACATTATTATATTAAAGTGTGAAGGATCTTTGAGAAGTGATTTGCACTTTTTTGCGCTTCATTAAAATTCTTCGCCATAGACAAAGTCGTCTAATTTTAATAATTAAAAATTACACATGTGAGGCACGTACGATTCAACTAATTAAAAATTACACATGTGAGGCACGTACGATTCAACTAATGAAAAAAAAAAAGTGTGAAGAGAGATTGTTCATTTATAAAATATGAACATAATAATATATTGATAAGACTATTGGATTAAAATAATTTTTTGAATCAAATATGTCATGGATTAATTTTGGTCAATTAAATTTTAGTCCTTAAATTTAACTTAAGTCATATGTCATTAATTCAAGCTAGAACTTAAAAGAAAATTAAAAAGACACTTATCATCAGGTTTATTTTTATTATTGGATGAAAAAAACGAGTGGATTCCACATCATTAACGAACTTAAGACCATTGTTTCGAACAAAGAGGACCCACATGAGACGTGATATCATCTCATTTCATACGATTCTCTTAAATGAAATAGTGGACTCAAATCCGCCGCTTCTGGACCCCACTCCATTTTTCTTTGGTAATAAAAATAGAGTTATATAGGAATAATAAGAGATAAAAAGTACATCTCTCTTCTTATTTTTTACTCTAGCAGCAAGGAAAATAGGTACTACGTGGCAAACACAAAAGTGACAATCTATTAACCACTTGAAGCTTTTTGTGCTAAAATGTATGTGCCTATAATAAAATATATGTTATATTTACATTATTATATTAAAGTGTGAAGGATCATGGAGAAGTGATTTGAACTTTTTGCACTTCATTAAAAATCTTTGTCATAGACAAAATCGTCTAATTTTAAATAATCAAAGATTACACGTACGAGGCACATGAGGTTCAACTAATGAAAAAAAGTGTGAAAAGAGATTGTTCTTTTATATAATATGAACATGATAATATATTGATAAGACTATTGGATTACAATAATTTTTGGAATCAAATATGTCATGGATTTAGTTTGGTCAATTAACTTTAACTTTAGTCATATATCATTAATCCAAAAGAAAATTAAAAAGACACTTATCATCCACTTTATTTTTATTATAAGAGGAAAAAGGGAGTGTGTTTCACATTATTAATGAACTTAAGTCTATTATTTTGACCGAAGACGACCCACATGAGATGTGACATCATCTCATTTCATATGGTTCTTTTCGATAAAATAATACACTCAAGTCGGCCTCTTCTGGACCCCACTCCCTTTTTCTTTGTAATAAAAACTAGGTTACATTTCTCTTATATTCTTCATCAACTTCCTGTGTGTATGTGTTAATTTAGAAAATATCATCCCCTTCTACAAAATCACCATGGAAAACTCTCAACAATCAGGCGGGAATGAAACGGAAGCGAATGCAGCGGCGGGTGGATGGGAAGGACAACTGACCATGTGGTTTATTCCTCATCATACGTCTAGCCTCATCCAAGGCAAGCTCCACCACCGTCGTTGCAGGATCCGCCACCACCACTGCCGGAGGGGTGGCGGCCTATTTGGCGGGTTGTTGAGGACAATCACCATGCTAATGGAGGAAACAACGGACAGGGTACCTTTGATGACCAAAGGTAACTTTGTCGTTTTCCGTGAGCTAGGGTAAAAAAAATTTTGTGAAGGCTAATTGGTTTATTCCATTTTCCATTAAAGGTGATAACTTTCTTCTTCTTCTTCTTTTCTTCCGAGAAGTTGAAACTTGGTTTATTGTTAAAACTATAAATTTTGTACTTTTTTTAATTGAAAACTTAAACAGACTTACTTAAAACTCTCACTCAATTGAATTTATCTTGTTTTCACTTGAAAAATGAATTAGGGTTACTTCTATGTCTTTTCTAGAGATAATTAAATATTAGTCCGTTTGATTCTCATAGTTAAATAGATTAAATTCATGAAATCCTCCTATATATTTTTTTCTTTGAACCCTCTTCTCTTTAGGGTTAGTTTATTTGGCATCACAGTTCTTAAATGACATGATTGATTTAGTTTCAAAATATTTTTGGTTCTGCTTGAGAATACAATACGCTACACTGAATTCCATTCATATGGTTCTATTAACTATATGTAATTATTTTTCTGTTTGATGTTGGTGCAGTTAAAGATTATGTTCGTTATTGATGTGGAAGCGTTAATGCTACAGCCTATGAGTCTTGTCAAAAATGAATGCACCTTATTGTTGCTTCTGGCCATGGATACTGGCTTAATTGTAATGACTTGGAATTATTTAGTTGTTTTGTGTTTATATAAGTGTGTAGTTATCACAATTATGGAGTTTTTGGGGTTTTGTGTTGTAATAAACTTATCTTACTTCTTTCATACCAATTGTATTACTATGTTACGTTAATCATGTCTCTTTCTCCCCTTTTAGTGTTTTGACTATTGCTCTTTGCTACAGTGTTTTAATCGATTATCTCTTTTGCACTCTATTAATCTCTCTATATTTTTGTGATTGAGATTAAAGATGTAAATAAATAATTAATTATATATATCTTGATCTTGTATTATAGCATATCTATAATTTGGTAAGGATGATAAGTATTTAGGAACGGAGGGAGTACCAATTTCCTAAACGCATAACATTAATGAGTTCCCTCATTGTTATAACTATGATGCATACTCCCTCCCTTTACTTCTACTTGTCACTATTTTTCTAATTGTATTTTTATTTTTACTTGTCACTTTTAGCATATTGGGAAAAGGCAAAATATTTTTTTCTATTTTACCGTCAGAATTAATTACTTATTCTTCAAATCATTTTTAAGACATATTATTCTAAACATCAATTAATAAGGTCAGTATGATAAAATAATGGCTTAAGTCATTGTCAGGCTTGTCACAAAAATTCACTTAGACCCCTCAATTAAGACATGTACTTATCAGGCCCCTAACCCACCCGAATTTTGATCCAATCAGGCCTTTTTTTCATGTTTCATCACATTATCAGCGCATGTTACTAATCGCGCTTACATGGATAATTAGTCCATTCAGTATTTTCCATGTGGATTAAACATATTCCTTTCTTTTTTAAAATGCGGAACCAACACGTGTATATTTATCATGAGTTATTTAACTTCAATGGAACCAACACTTCTATATTTAACTTCAATGGAGAAGTGGATGGAGATGATAAATTCCACCGCCACCAACACCAATTCAGCTTCTTGAATAATTTTGTTGTCCATTTTATCAACTTTTTGAACAATTTGGGGTTCCAAATTTTTCACCCTTTCATCTTCCTGAACAATTTGGATGTTCATTTTTCACTTTTTGGGCACTTTGGGTGTCCATATTTTGTACCTTTTCAGATTCTTGAACACTCTGGGTGTCCAAATTTATCACCTTTTTAGCTTCTTGGCCAATTTGGGTGTCCAAATTTTCCACTTTATGACCAATTTGGGTATCCATATCTTCCACCTTTTCAGATTCTTGAACAATTTGGATATCCAATTCATTCAATTTGGAAAAAATTAAAAACACATTGAGATTACGAATAAAGTATACATGATCACCTGATGTAATACCAATAGATTGAAGTGTATCTTCTTCTTCTTCTTCTTCTTCTTCTTCTTCTTCTTCTTCTTCTTCTTCAGAATTCTGATAAACTTCATCTTTTCTATCAAGTGAAAGATGAATAGAATTTATTATTGTTGATGATGATGAAGATGGAAAAAAGGCTCGAGAGATGAGATGTTTGAGTTGTTGAAGTGTACAAGAAGAAGATGGTACTTCGATTTTGAGGGTTTGTTTGGTTTCCAATGAACCGATTCTCAGTTTCATGGCTATGACGGTGGGGGTTGAAGACAATGAACTGGAGTGGGGGGTGAGGTATGGTGTTGTGAAGACGATGAGGGGAGGGGGGTTCTTTTTTTTTCTTTTTTTTTTATATTCAGAAGTTATAATAATTAAAAATTATGTTAATAAAATAATTTAAATATAAGTTTTTTAATTAAAAAAAAATATTATTTATCCTACTATTCACGCGCCTCCTTGCCAAATTAGCATTTTGTGCCTGATAGGTACAGCCTTAGTTGAGGGGTCTAAGTGAATTTTTGAGATAAGTTTAAGGGTCTAGCGATAACTTAATCCTAAAATAATCATATCAATAATTATTTTATTAATGAATGTACCATGTCAGAAAATGGCAATTAATAGCGACAGAGGAAGTACTTCATCCTTGAAAAAGAAAGTATTAGATGGTGATATGAATCTTAGTATTCGAACCATCACCAGAAAATCCAGAAACAAAATCTTCAATAGTTTAATTTTTTCCTTAGTTCCTTGGGTTTTCTTAGTAATAAAATCAAAGTTAACTAAATTTGAAATCGATTTTAGATATCACGATGAAGTCAAATATATATTCCTGTTTATCATAGAAGTATGATTGTAGTCAAAAATTCAAAAATGTTCAAAGAATGTAATTTTAAAATGTTACACCAAATTTTTAATCATCAACTCAATGCTTACTTCATTGGCCATTGTCATTGATTAGTTGAAAAATTTTAAGGTAAATGAAAAATAAGGACTTCGTTCTTGTAAAGGAGGAAAATTAAAAAGGTCATAACTGATATTTTTTAATTTGATATTAAAAAAATAGAAAAGGAAGTTAGTATATGTAAGCTGACTTTAGTATTTGCACCTTCACCAAAAAATCAAAATGCAAAATCTGAAACTCTAAAATTTTTTTCCTTATTTACTTGCATTATTTGTTTGAAAGAAAGTCAAAATTGTTATAAAACAATAATGAACAAAGAAGAAGAGTAGAGAGAATAGAGAGAGTAATTCTTATTTCTTCTCTTAAGGAATGATTTACAATGAAGGAAGTAATTCTATTTATAAGGGGAATTTGCCCCTAGTTTCATACTTAAAGACAAATACATCAAATCCTGATAGCTATCAACTAGATCTTATTATATCTTGATAGATATTCGCTATAATGTAAATACATTTATAACACTCCCTCTTGAATGTCTAGATAGATAATGTGCCTCGTTAAAACCTTACTAGAAAAAATCTAGTAGGAAAAGAATCTAGTGAAGGAAAAAGAGTACACATTTCTAACAATATGTATATCGGCTGCCTCATTAAAAACCTTACAAGAAAAACCCAGTGGGACAAAACCTCATAAGGAAAAAAGAGTACAACACGTATTAACTCCCCCTAATGAGAACATCCTTGAAACTTTGCATCCCGATCTTGTGCACCATCTTCTTAAAAGTTATAATTGGAGAAGACTTGGTGAATAAATCAGCGAAATTTTCACTTGAACGAATTTGTTGCACATTTATATCACCATTCTTTTATAGCTCATGTATGTAGAAAAGCTTTGATGAAGTGTGCTTCGTTCTATCTCCTTTTATGAATCCTCTATTAAGATGTGCTATGCATGATGCTTTATCTCTGTATAAAATTGTGGGTAGATTGTCATATTTCACACCACATTTTTCTCGAATGAGATGTATCATGGAACTTATCCATATACATTCTCGGCTTGCTTCAGGAATAGCTATTAGCTCAGCATGATTCAATGAAGTGGCTACGATAGACTGTTTTGTATATCTCCAAAATATTGCAGTACCACCACATATGAACACATAGATTTGAGACCAATTTTTATGCGGGTCAGATAAGTACCCAACATCAGCATGACCAATAAGATCGGGACTGCAATCTTTAGAATAAAACAAACTCATGTGTTTTATCCCATTTTGATGTCTCATAGTAGGAGCAGAAATATACCTTGCTAACAACTTGATTGAAAAGGCTATATCAGGCCTTGTAGTATTTGCAAGATACATGAGCGCACCACTTGCAATAAGATATGGTACATCATGACCAATCTAACTCAGTATATTTCTCATTTCAGCAAATAATCTATTGCTTTGAAAACTCTCCAAGAGTTTTAATAATTTTCAAGCTATAAGCGTATACAATATAAGGATTATCAATAAGTTTTTCAGAAACTTTTATATTTTGAATCCTTAAAGAAGTTTTCATACAAATTTTATCAAGTGACAATATTCAACATTTTTTGTGTGACATCTTCAAATGTCTAAACTGTAAATCAAATAAGTTTTCACTTACCAAGATACACCCTTTCATATCACTTGATAAATGTTTTTACGCCAGCATGCTTAAATAAACGTAGAATTTAGATCCTCGTAATCTTCACAATATTGCGCCAATATTATATCAAACATATCGTCAATGATATATCATTTTATATCGGTTCACAATGTGACATAATATTTTGAGATCTCATCACTTCATTATTTTCAGGTATCTGAACCTTTCATAAGGTTTTATGAAGTATTATGTCGTAGCCTCTTCAAAAGCATGGACTTCTTATCATGATTATTTGCTCCTTATCCTTTTCAAGAATTATTTCATTTGGAATCAATTGGTCTATCATGCTTCACGCATGTATAGACTTTATCCTTTAAGGACATAAATAGGAGCACTTGCAGCTAAATATGAGGTGCTTTTGGCATTTGACTTGAATTATCTTTTGAATGAGGGTCTGATGATAATTCCTAACATATTTCATAGCTGCTTATAATCTCCCCCTTATGTTAGAAAAACTAACATACATCCTCCATCTTCTTTGAGGAATCCATCTTTGTGCATCATGGTATATTTATTAATCGTATACCGCACATCAAAACTATTAGATGGAATAGTTGGTTCCTGACCTTAAATCAATTGAGAGGGAAGAAATAATCATAATATATTGATCTAATACATACAAGTGCTATTGTATGCAATATATCATATTTCATACCAATACATGAAACTTTGTTCTCATTGGTAATGGTTTAACTATTTATGAAAGGCATTCAATGCTAAACCATCACCATCAAGATGAATTATCTTGATTACACAATCTGAAAATTATACTCAAGTTATATTGAACAAGTAACTTTATGAATGTCAAACGTAGGTTGACCATGAATATACATGTGATCATCTTATTGATGCATCTTTTCAACATATCACATGACAGGTGAATGGGTCTTTATTCGCCTTTTATTCTTTTCAGATTTTGAGGGATCCAATCCCAAAACTAGTTGATCCAACCAACTTATCATAACAACAAGCAACATTAAAGTTCATGAAGAATTTTCTAATTCTTCAATAGATGTTCAACACTCAGTATGCACATCTTCGGGATGTTGCAATCGTTCATGTCAACTTATGAACTTTTAATCTAGTAAACTTCAAGTTTACCATGATATGTGTTTTTTCTTTAGTAAAATTCAAATTTACTGTTATATGAATAAATTTCAGATTTACTACTTCAGAAGTAGATTTCAAAATTATTCAATCTCTTTTGAAGGTGAGTTGTGATACAATCATAACCAAGTGCACGTTTGCATTAATAAGTTTCTCATTCTCCGGGAATGGAATATAATCGTGCCTTAAGCCTATCAAATTATGATAGCTTATAACCTCTTTCAATAATTTGCTACTTCAGAAGCAAATTGAGGCATACATATGATGTAGAGAATTTTTCTCTAGTATATCTTATAATCATATAAGCGTGTGAAAATATCATCATTTTTTATGATCATTATCATATTGTCCCTCCACGTGTATATTCGTGCATTGAATCACTTGTCTTCTTTCAGACATATTATGTACTGCTACCACATACACCTTAAGAACAAAGTAAGTTGTCATATTTCAAACTTATCATATATTATTACCATATTCACTTCATGGAATGGAGTATATTCAATGGGTCAAATTTCATGACTTTTTATTTTAAACACCCATTATTTTGCCTTAGCCATCATAATATCATCAATATGGTGTATTAAGATTCAAACTCAACATCTTATCCGTATAAAAGCATCTTAGGAATGAATCGATGAGGCTTGAACCCAACATATTATCATCCTTTTTGCTAATATTATTCTTGAGGAATAAATTTAAAATATAAATGGTTCCAACCAATTATTTTTCTTCAAATCCAATAATAATTATATTAGTAGTAGCAAAAGAAAGATAACATAAAGAATTACTAACCTTGAAATCCTTCAGATTTATAATCTCACCTTGTTTGACAGAGTCTTGTGCAGATAACGTGTTATAAAACAATAAAGAACAAAGAAGAAGAGTAGAGAAAATAGAGAGATTATTCTTATTTCTTCTCTTAAGAGATGATTTACAATGAAGGGAGTCATTCTATTTATAAAGGGAATTTGCCCCTGGTTTCACACCAAAAGACAAATATATCAAATCCTGGTAGCTATCAACTAGATCTTATTAGATCTTAATAGACATTCACTATAATGTAAATACATTTATAACAAAAATCACATTATCCAAATCTATAATAGATTTTAGATATTATGATACATTTAGATATGAACCATAGCTATTTAGGAAAGTATAAAAAAATCGGAAATTCAAAACATTTCTCAGGATGTGCTTTAAACGATTAAAATTTTAAGATTTTGATATGACAAAGAACAAAATATTTTCACTTGAAGTTTGAAAACTTGAACAAGTCTTGGTTGTTAGTGAGAGAAATCTAAGTTATGACATTTGCATTCGGGGTGTACGTGGATCTGGTTGGTTCAAACTTTTTAAATACCAAACTAAATTATTTTTGTTGAATTTTTAAATCTATAAATCAAATCAAATCAAACCAATAAAATTTGGATTATTCAACTTCGGACTTTTTCGAATTTTCTCGATTTTTTCTAGTTAAGTCTTCATACAAACATGTATTTATCAACTCATGCTTCAAATATTTCTTTAGTGCTAGCAAGATACAACTATCTAAGGTGTTTCTTACAAAAACACACAAAATATGAAATGAGTGATGACGGTAAAATATTCAACCAATAATAATAATAAAATCATATAAAATAAATATTGCATATTAATAAATTATAATAGAAATAAACATAATTTAAAAATATTAAATCATACTAAAATAGGTCTATTAAATATTAATTACATGACTAAATATCAAACATAAAAATAAATTTAGATTATGTATATAGCAAAATTAAATAATATAATATATATCCAACATTATTGGAATTCTTAGTGCTTTATTATTTTCTTCATTTCTCAACAAAATAAAAAATGTTTTAATTACATACATACTATATAAAAGGTTTTCTTAAGTCGTCACATGCATTAATTATAAATTATGGTTGTAATTTGTAAAGAATTTGAGGCACCTCATACAAAACCTTAAAGCATTGGTAAAATACCTAATGTTTTATCTTAAATTTCTTAAGAATCCTTATAATACAATCGTTTATCCATATTATGTTATTCAAAATCCAGTCCACAGGTTCAGGCATACATGAAGTGCCAAAATTCGGCATCCATAAATCATTCTTAGATAATTAACGTAGGCAAAATGTTCTATTGGACCCCTGTACTATGAAAGTTTTGTTAGTTGAACACTTCTACTTACATATTTATCATCTGGACTCCTAAATTCATGAAAAAGCTACATTTTAAACACTTTTTTGGAGAGTGTAACACACTTTCCCATGTCAGCTGTCACAGCAGCTGCCACGTGTGCCACATCATCTGCCACGCGTGCCACATCATCTGCCACATTATTTAAAAAAAATAGAAAAAGTATTACATTAAATTCTAAGTCATTTTTAAAATGCTACATAACAATTAAATATTAAAATTAATTTGATTAAATAAGAAAAAATTATAAATTGTAGAAAAATTTGAATAAACATTCTTTTAAAATTTGAAAATTTTGAATAATTATTTTTAAATTAAAAAATAAAGAAAAATTATTACATTAAAATTAATC
Organism: Capsicum annuum; assembly: GCF_002878395.1. NCBI lineage: Eukaryota > Viridiplantae > Streptophyta > Magnoliopsida > Solanales > Solanaceae > Capsicum > Capsicum annuum. The sequence goes on from NC_061113.1 coordinate 241,814,757, forward strand.
AAATATTAAAATTAATTTAATTAAGTAATTTAAATTTTAAATTTAAATTAGTAAAAAATTAATTAATTAAAATTCTTAACTAATTAATTTATTTAAATTAATTAATTTATCAAATTTAAAATTCTTACCTAATATAAATAAATTTTACTTAAATAATTAATTAATTTAAATATGATTTACATATTTAAAATATTTAATTTAAATAAATTGTAGGGGGAGAGGCTGGGGTGGGGTGGCTGGGGGCTGGGGAAGGGGCTGAGTGGGGTGAGGGATGGGGGAGGGGGTTGTGTGGGTCTAGGTGGGGGCTGGGAGAGGGGTTGGGTGGGGGGATGGAGGAAGGGGGCTGGGGAAGGTGTTGGATAGGGCTGGGTGGGTGGAGATGGGCTGGGTGGGGTAGGGGCTAGGGAAGGGGGGGGGGGGACGGGGGGATGGGGGGGGGGGGGGGGGGGGGGTGGGGTGGGATGGAAAAAAATATTTTTAAAAAAAAATAAAAATATTTTTAAAATAATTTTTTAATTTTTAAAATTATTTTATATTATTTTTAAATTATTTTAAAAATATTTTTAAATTAAAAAAGATGGAGGGAAAAAGAGAATCCTTTTTTATTTTTTTTTAAATTTTAAAAGTATTTTTAATTTTTTTTTAAATTTTAAAAATATTTTTAAATTAATTTAAAATTTTTAGAAATATTTTTAAATTTAAAAAGATGGAAGGAAAAAAGGACCATTTTTATTTTATTTTTTAAATTTAAATATTATTTTTATTTTTTTGTAATTATTTTAATGTAAAATTGGCCAAAGTTGACCCCCACTCACACCCCTAGGCGAGTGGTTACACTCTCTTTGTCCTAATCACCATGACCTTGCCACATAGGCAAGATCAACGGTCAAAGGGTGTGAAATATTACTTTTTGATGGGTTCAAGGGTCCAGATGACAAACATGTAAGTAGAAGTGTCCAACTTACAAAACTGACATAGTACAGGGGTCCAATAGAGCATTTTGCCATTAACTTATTCCCCCATTCATATATATTTCTCTATTTTTAATTTGACACATTTGTTGATAAACAATAAATAGAGGGGTGATTTTACTATATCATTCTTTGTATATAATAGAATTTTTTCTTTTAAAAATGCAATGAGTTTATTATATTTAATATCAAGGGTAAAAAAATAAATAAAAATAGGTTAATTATCTATTAATTTTATAAACTAAATAAATATTGTTGGACATCCCCCAATTAAAAACTTAACAAGTAAAAATAAACGAAGAAAATAGAATTAATTAGAAATTATTAAGAAAATCTAGAGAAAATCATTGCACAAATATTAAAAAATATATATTCTCTCATAAATATTGATGTAATACATTAATAGCCCCTTAAAGCTAGCTAGTAAAGTTAATTGACATTTGTTCCAATATTAAAACGCGGGGAAGGGAGAAAAGAAGGTGATAAGGAGGAAAAAGTTATATTTAATGCTAAGATAGCATAAGACAAAACAATAATAAAAGCTTTCTAATTTAATAAAATGAATAATTTTAATAAATAAATAATATACGTATTTTTTATTTAAAAAAAGAGAAAATGGTCTATTACCCCTCAACCTTTACCCTAAATTTCAACTATACACTTATACTTTGCGGGGGTCCTATGACCCCCTGAACTATTTTAAAGTGAAATTATTACCCCTTGAAGTATTTTAAAGTGGAATTATTACCCCCTCGAAAACTGACAATCAGTCATTTAGCATGTGGTGTGATGCACGCGCTGCCACGTCATTGTCACGTCATTTTTTTTTTACTCTAAAGAAAATAATTATTTAATTTTATTATTTCTTTTTTCCTTCCCCATTTTCCATTTTGCTCCATGTTCTTCTTCAACCCAATTTCATCTTCTTGGGTCAAAAATAGAATTCTTTGGGAAAAAAATGACGGATTAATGAAGTTCTTGAATGGCGGATTAATGAAGTTCTTCAACCCAATTTCATCTCTTTTTGCTCAAGATCGCCATTAATGGCGAATTCTTCCCCATTATGAAAATTTGAAGCTTTGAGCTCGCCATTAATGGCGGATCTTGAGTAAAAATAGAGAAAATCGAAGAAATGAGTTGAAAACTATACGTGGGTTATGTTGGTAATTATATATGGCATTGTGGAAATTCAAAGCTTTGAGCTCGCCATTAATGGCAATCTTGAGCAAAAAGGGAGGAAACCGAAGTTCTTGAATTTTATCAAGTTTGTTGAATCGGAGAAGTCTTATTGTTTCATTAGTTCAAGTGTTTCTTGGTTTCGGTAATAACATTTTTCAAATTATCAAGAAACACCATTAATGATTCTTCGCCATTAATAAGGTCAAGAAAGATGAGAAAATGAAATTGGAGATGAGGAAGATGAACTCCATTAATGAGTTCTTGAGTTTTTGTTTTGAAAAAGAGAAGAAGAAGACATAATGTGGCAATTAGAATTAATTAAATAAAAATAATAATTAAAATATTTATTATATTATTAAAAATAATGACGTGACAATCAGAAAAAAATTAAAGTGAAATAAAGTCAACTGACGCGTTCATGGGTGGTGTTGTCACGTCCAGTGACCGGTCAGCAACTGGGGTTGATAAATTCGATAAAAATAAATTTAGGAGGGTAATAGGTCACCTTTAAAGGTTGAGTGTGTAGTTGAGATTTCGACTAAAGGTTGGGGATAATAGACCATTTTCTCTTTTAAAACAAAAAAGCAAAGTAAATAAAAATGGATAGTAATATGTAAGGTTTATCATCAGAGTGGGTAGTGTTAACCTCGTGATGATCAATTTTTTTTATGATAACAGTGTGTTACAATTAACTTCATCATGATAATTCATTTTTATTATAAGAATAGTCCCATTTTAATGTAGCTGAGTCCACATGTTGCATGAAAGTCTCTTGGGGGTTTGAGCCACAGGTAACAAAAAAGTTTTAAAATGAAGTGTAGATGACACAAGTCTTAATTATTAGGTGGAGGTGACAATTACTTTATTATGGATTAAGAAAGTTCGAAAAGTTTGAAAATAATCCACAAGTTTTTAAATTTACACTTTGATCCAAATGTTAGCCTATATAACGGAAAACGGAGGAGAAAAAGGCGTCTTTCTCTCTCTTCTCACCTTTGTTGATTTCTCTCTCTTAGAGATTTTTGTTATTCATTATTGTTGCTGCTTTATTCATCATCTTCTGCTTCATTATCATCATCTTCTACTTCATTAGCATCTTCATCTTGTTTTTGCTGACCATTTGTTGTTGTTGTTGTTACCGTTACTGTTGCTATTTGACCAATTTCTTAGGTCAAATTTTGTTTCTAACATCACTTTTCACTTTGGCATTACTTCACAGGAGACGTTGATAAGTCAAATTATGATTTTTAGTTGAATTTTTCATCTGGGTAACTGCTATTGTGTTGTTGTTTTCCAACAATGGATAGAACCCAATCATGAATCCAACATAAAATCCATCCGTTTAAACAGATAAATCATCTGTTGTGACAGATGAGACATCTGTTTCAAAGGAAGACTAATATGTTAGATTCATGTTTAAACAGATGGCTTATCTGTTGCAATATTTGACATATATGTTGCAACAGATTAGTTACCTGTTGCAACAAACCTTAACACGATTCCAATATAGGTTACAATAGATTAATAACCTGTTGCATCAGGTAAGTCATCTGCCACAATAGGTTAATTATATGTTGCAACTGTCACTCATCTGTTGGAATCAGCTTCAAAGGTGATTTAGTTATAACATCAATTCCAACAGCCGATTTATCTGTTGCAACGGATATTCAAACCCGTAACATGAATCCCAACAGGTAAGAATCTGTTGTGACTCATCACTTACTTGTTGCAACAGATAATACATCTGTTGGGATTCATTCACGGCACTATGAAATCACTATAAATATTTTTTAACAAATGACTTTATTTAGGTACCACTAATAGAGGGATTAATAAAAATAGGGGTGGATTGTCATAGTCATTAGGTCGATAAGAGCAATCGATATGTATGGTGTTGGAAGGAGGGTGAAATGCTAGAGACGATAGCTATGACAGTCCAAAGTGATGTTTCGTATGATGATTTTGTGAACTTAATCATCAGCTTTTGTGGACTGAATTGTCAACCAGAAGAATTTTCCATCAGCTACATGCACAGTTCCTTTGAAAATCAGAGGGTACTGCCTTTCAAGATAACCGATCAGGTTCGGTTGCATTCTTATCTAAGTGATTTAACTAGGCTGGTGTTAAGGGTGTACATGGTTGAAAAAACGAGAAGGAATGAGAACCAGAATGTAGAAGAAGAAGAAGAAGAAGAAGAAGAAGAAGAAGAAGAAGAAGAAGAAGAAAAAGAAGACTTCTTTAAGATAGGTTGGATGATCTAGGCATGAATATTCCAGATGATGTTCAAACACCTACACCCGTTGATGCAACCAATACGATGTGCAATTCTTCTCAATCAACACAATCTAGAAATCTTCAAGACGACGGAACCAGCTTTTTCATTGGAATGTCATTCAAGGACAAGAATGAACTATCTAACACTTTGTTTATTTCTTACGTGAAAAAAGATTTTAGAATAAAGAAGGTGATTAATTCGAGAAGTGTCTTTTGCTTCAAATGTGCTAATTCGAACTACAAGTGGTGGTTGAGAGTGGTGAAGTACACAAGTTTTGACAGATTCGTCATTCATAAACATGAAAAGCATCACACATGTGGTTCAGAGCATATCTCGGGCCAAAATCCTCATGCCACGACAAAGGTCCTCGGTGAATATTTCAGGAGTAGTTTCCCCGATGGCAAAGGACCTTTAACAAGGCTTATGGACAATCAAATCCTTATGGATTTAGGTATCCTGGTCAGTTATTGAAAGGTATATACGGCCATGGGGATTGCCAAGTACCTGGTTCGGGGGACACTCGAGCATGGGTATGAAGTCTTGGATGCATACTGTTACATGATTGAGTCCACAAATCCTGGAAATAAGACGACAGTATATCTGGATGACAACAGAAGGTTCAAGTACTTTTTTGTATCCTATGGTGCTTGGATTCAAGGTTTTTGACATTTGAGAAAAGGCATAGCCGTCAATGGTACCTTCTTGAGGAGCAGGTATAATGGAGTTCTGCTAGCGGTGGTGGCACAGGATGCGGAGAATCACATCTTTCCTATCATTTTTTGTGTAGCGGACAAGGAATGTGATGCCTCTTATGGATTTTTTTAACAACTACGACGCTGCATTGAAGATACCTAAGAGTTGGGTTTTGTATTGAATAGGCATCCAAGTATTCCGAAGATGGGTTCACTTTTCTTCATTTCAGCTTACTTTGGTTGTTCCATCAGGCATCTTAGAGAGAACATTCTAAAAAACGATCACAATGAAAGGGTCGTCACCCTTTTTTATAGAGCAGATAAAGCATATAGTAGAGAGGAGCTTTTAGACCATTTCAATCAAATAGCGGATGTGAATCCCAAGGTAGCAGAATTTCTTGCACGTGTCGGTTTCAATAGATGGAGCTGGGCCTTCTGTCCAGCAAATAGGTACATTCTTATGAATTTAATGTCTTATTTGATTTACAAATTTAGTTTGATGTCGTACTAAGTGATTCTTTTCTATAGGTACAATATTATGACATCAAATATAGCTGAATCGGTGAATTCATTGTTTGGCGATGAAAGAGAATTTCCCATCAAGGTTATGTTTGAAAAATTAAGCGATAAATATAGCAATTTTTTAACGAAAGGCATGTGCAGTTCAAGTGCCAAGAAAAAAGAACCCGATTTGTTCTCGAAATCAAAAAGAAAATATCAATGAACATCATTTTGGGGAATAGGTTATCCTCTCATAAAATAGCAAATTACAAATTTCGTATCACCGATCATGGTGATGCTGCCATGGTCGATCTTCAAACAAGATCTTGTACGTGTAGAGTTTTGTACTTGGACAAAATACCTTGTCCACATGCTATGGAAGCCCTTCAAGCTCAATACGGCCATAAATATGGACCTGAACTTTACGAGCACTCCTCTCAATATTTTTCGGTGGAAAAATATGAAATGGCATATAGTGGGCATATTACTCCGGTGCCTCCCGAAGAATCTTAGGTTGTTCTAGTAGAGCTTATGGAGAGATTAATACCTCCTCCATATATTGACCCGAGCACTATCAAACCGGGAAGAAAGCCATATAAAAGGAGGCGTGGAGTTGGAGAATCATTTTCATCAAGAAGAAACAAGTGCTCCATATGTAAATGCGCTGGCCACAAAAGAACTATATGCCCGAATCATAATCCACCATGATCGTTGTAATTGCAGAAACTTGTGTTGTTGTTTGTTTGTTTGTTTGTTGTGGACTTTTATATATTTAACTCATTGTTGTGAACCTAGTGTTATCATTTATTATATATAAAATGTCTTTTTTTTAAATAACTTGTGCATCTATAAAATAAGGCAAAACATGAACTTAAATAATACAGCAGACCACAATTATTCTCAATAGTTGCACAAACAACTGGAATGCTTTTCTCCAATAGATGAAAATATGTCAAAACAGATGGATAACCTGTTGAAACCCAACAGATGACCAATCGGTTCCAACTATTGAAAGAACTCAAAAACCAAAATTGCTAGTACTACTGGATTCAACATTGCCTCCAACCGTCGACATGTTAACATGTATTAGATTAGAAGAAAATAAAATGAAAATTGAATAAGAATTAAAATGCCAAAGTCTAACTAAAAGTAAATTTTTCATTAAATGGAAAATAAAATACATTAGGTATAGATCCAATATAGAAAAATTAAAACACATACACTAAAAGAAAAAATACATTCTAATTATTATTATCATCATCATCATCATTAATGACAGTCGGTCAATCAACTCGCAGCAGCAGGGCTCTCATCAGCCTCTGCATCTCTCTGAACATTGTCGCTCTTGCAGCGACCAACTCGCCCTGCAGGTCATTAACCTGCCTTTGAAGTTCCTGCAATGATCGCGTAGAATAGCAATGTACAGAAAAGGATCAGCCATATCTAGAACACACATGAATTTACAAATGTAAAGAAAAATATTCACAATGTAATACAACGTATACGACCAACTGATAAATTTACGCCAAAAAAAAAACTTACCTCAACGAGAAAGAAATATGCTCTTTGAAGTGAAGTGGTTGAAGATGTCACACGAAAGGAAAAAATGCAAGAAATAAACAGAGTTAAATAAAGATTGAGGGACCTATAATATAATCTGGACGTGTCAGGCCAAAAGGCAGGACTGTTCAGCTCCATTGTATTAATTACATTCAAACTGGTGGCATTTTATTTTCTGTGAAAAGTCGCGACCTTTTCTTTTACACTAATTACTTCTCACCTTTTCATAGCAGTTTGAGACTCAATAAAAGACGTTATTATTGAGCTGTTGCAACAGATCGTCCAGCATTTTTAACAAATTTAGCATCTGTTGCAACAGATGGATGGATTGAATGTGCAACAAACGGCTGTCAAAATAGATTTACCATCTGTTTCAATAGATGGTTTGTATATGCAACAAATAAGACATATGATGCAACTTATGTATTATCTGTTGAAACAGATGGACAATATGTATAAGAAGTTGGAGGAGATGTTTTGATATCTTCTGACAGCTGATTCATTAGTTTCAGTTTCAACAGATGGAGTATTCGATTCATTAGCTGTTTTGAATGTGTGAGATAAAAAGTCTTCACCTCTTTTTAATAGTCCCTCCATTACGTTTTAGTTGGGCCCCATAGGCTTGGCACACCAATTAATAAAAATATAAATTAGGTGATTGTTTTACCAAATTGTCCTTATGAATTATGATTAGAAAGTATAAATATGAATAATATACTTTATATAGTCATTTAATAATAGGGGTGATCTTGAAAGAATATAATAAAATTCTCTTGATTTTATAAATAGGAAAACTAAATTGAAACAAACATATTTAGAAAGAAGTAATCACATGCGTGCAGATTAATTAAAAGAAAAAGTCAGTTCTATCGCAACAGATTTACCATCTGTTGCAACATATAGATTATCTGTTGTGACAGATGGACCATATGTTCGGAGAAGATGTTTTGATTTCTTTTAACAGCTGATTCGTAGTTGCAACAGATAGAGATTTCAATTCATCAGCTGTTGTGAATGTGTTAAGATAAAAAGTCATGACTCCTCACACCTCTATTTTAATAGTCATCACGTTCGTGCAAATAAATAAATAACACTGACATGTCCTGATGGGGTAGGAAGAATAAGATGCGTGCAATGGATCCCGCTTTCATGCATGCGAGTTATGTATATTATTGATCAAGCTACCGTGAAGACACATAAAGTGGAATGATTTTGTGAATGTAGTTTTTTACCGATGATTAGACACTAATCCTTCAAATAAGATCCTGAATTTTATAGTTTAGTTTGATAGGTGCGAAATGATAAGGCCAAAGGGTTCCAATACGGTGGTGTCGATACCCCGTTACAATTTAATGAAACGATTCATGCACATGTTTTTGTGTTTAGGGAAGGGTTCAAATTTTTGGCGGTAGTGTAAATATCCAATAGTGATTGCACAATGGACTTCTTGAAAGGCCTCCGAAGCCTCACAATGCAGTAAAAATGATAGAACCAATACAAATTCCCCTGGTCCAAATTTATATAGATGGATTGGTGGAAAGACTATTATACAGCAAAAGGTGTTTGGGAGAAAACCTGTGCGGGAAGAGGGAGGTTGAGAATGCCATATATCATCTTAGTACTTATTTAAGAGGATACACAGGGTCAATTCCTCTTGACCATTCTTTTTTTTCTTCAACGACTGATGAATTTTCATTTTTGGATACGCTTTCACATTCGCATCTCATCCAATTTTTTCATTTTTTATGTCAATTTCATAAGCTAATTTCACTACAATTTCCTTCCAACCTTGTGTATCCTCTTAAACAAGTACTAAGATGATATATGGCCTTCTAAACCTCCCTCTTCCTGCACAGGTTTTCTCCCAAACACCTTCTGCTGTATAATAGTCTCCTCTAACAACCCATCCATATAAATTTGGACTAGGGGAATTTCTATTGGTTCTATCGTTATTTGCTACATTGCGAGGCTTTGGAGGCCTTTCAAGAAGTCCATTGTGCCATTAAAACCGGTCCAATCACTATTGAATATTTACACTGCCACCAAAAACTTGAACCCTTTCCCAAACTTAACATAAAAATATGAGCATAAACCATCATTAAATTGTAACGGGATATCGACACCACCGTCTTGGTCCCTCAGCCTTGCCAGTTCGAACCTAACAATCTTAACTGTAAAATTCCATATCTTGTTTGAAGAATTAATGCCTAATAGGTAAAGAACAAGCATTTACAAAATCATTGTACTGGATATGTGTTTTCATGATAGGTTATCAGTAATAAATACCTCTCATATATAAAGTGGTTCCATTTGCAAGCAGCTTATTCCTCCGAATCCATCTTTACTCTAGCCTTTAATGTTGGCTGGGTAAAAGTGGATCCAATTTCATTTCCTTTTGTCTGCAAACAAGAGAAATACATTTGATGTCAAAAAAGAGAAGAGCAAAAAGAACATTACAAAAAGGTAACACAAAATTGAGTGAATCAACAGATGACCAATATGATACAACAGATTACCCACCTGTTCAACCAATGAGGCATTGTTTGCAAAGGATGGATGACATGTTGCAACAGATAGGCCATCTGTTGGAATAAATCAAATCATCCTTGTTATTGGTTTGATTTCTTTAAAAAGTTGCTCCATCTGTTCCAACAGCTGATTCATCAGTTGCAATAGTTGAGGAAACTATTACAACAACACCAACAATAGTATCAACAACAAAGAAAAACAAACAACACCATCCACAACACAAACATCACATGTTCCAACACAACCACCCTCCCCAACAACAGCACCACCAAAGTACCAAGTAAAAGATATAAAAAAACTATACTGATAACAAGGCTTTTTAAGTTCTCCCAATAGATGACTTTTTTTGCATATTTTAATAAAAACAACGGTTCGTTCATTCAAGACTTAAAAGTCACCTTTCCTTCAATTCTCTCAATAAATAGCAAACTGGTAATGGGTAAATCATTGATAGCAATAGATGTAAATAACCAATTTAAATGACATAGAAAGAAGAAGATGAGATAAAAAGAGCAACTTTGAACCATACTGCAATGTCAAAAAAGCAAATGGATCAGAACATCCAGTTCAGTCGAGATAAGATTTTGATTGGTTGAGATCTCAAAGGATCCTCATCTAAAGGAAGAGAGAAAAGAGAGGTAAAAAGGAAACACCAAAGATAATTAAGAATAAAGAATATAAAAGAGTTATGAGTTAAGTCTAGTCTAGACTACTTTATGGCTGAAGGAGAGAGAGTTCTAGGTATGGGGGGTTTTAAATATTCATTAATAACTTTTGAAGGGAACGAGGAGACGTTGACATTGAAAAGACCAGATAAGACTACTCACTCAGGAGATTTTTGAGTTATCAAAGTTGTACCGAGTAATATTTTTTACCGCCTTAGTATTTTAACTATTTTATCTCAGATAGGAAATACCTAAATTGCTTTATAAAAAAAAGGATCAAAAAATATATAAGTGCAACAGATGACTTAATTTGTTTGATAGTTTACAACAGATTTGTGATCTATCACAACAAAAGACGTAATCTGTTTGATAGTTTACAATAGATATGTAATATGTTGCAACATATTACCTAATCTGTTTAATTTGATCCAACAAAAAAGACATATATTGCAACAGGTTGAACATTTGTTTATATATAATTTCAATTGAGTTCATATGTTAGGCTAAAACCTTGATTAAATGTGAGTTCTCTTAGGGTCAAATACAACTTTAATTGAGTCTTTTGGCAATTTCATGATGAGACGGTACTACATTCCTCCGACCAGAGTCGTCGATCGATCACTCTAAGCCAAGTTGATTCTTACTACCTCATATGTTAGACTAATACCTTAATTGATTAATCTAGGACTAGGGTACTAATACCTTGATTGAATAATCTGGGACTAGGGGTGAGTTCTCATAAGGTCAACTACAACTTAATTGAGTCTTTTAGAAATTACATGTGAGACGGTTTTGTGTTCCTCCCAACTAGAGTCATCGATCCATAACTCTAAGTTGAACTGATTCTTACTACCTTATATGTTAGACTAATACCTTAATTGATTAATCTAGGACTAGGGTACTAATACCCTAATTGAATATAGGGTCAACTACAACTTCAATTGAGTCTTTTATCAATTGTATGATGAGACAGTACTGCGTTCCTCCCGACCAGAGTCGACGATCAATCACTATGAGCTGAATCGATTCTTACTACCTTATATGTTAGACTAATACCTTAATTGATTGATCTAGGACTAGAGGTGAGTTCTCATAATGTCAAATACAATAGATGACAGCGCCTATTTGATAATTTACAATAGATGGGTTATCTATTGCAACATATGACTTAATCCATTTGATAATTTACAACAGATGGGTAATCTGTTACAATAGATGACTTAATCTGTTTGATAGTTTACAACAGATTCATGATCTATCGCAACAAATGGATTAATCTGTATGATAGCTTACAATATATGTATAATATGTTGCAACAGATTACATTATCTGTTTGATTTGATCCAACAGAAAAGACATCTGTTATAATAGGTTGAACATTTGTTTATATATAATTCAATTGAGTTCATATGTTAGACTAATACCTTAATTTAATGTGAGTTCTCATAGGTCAACTACAACTTCAATTGAGTCTTTTATCAATTGCTTAATAAACGGTATGGCATTTCTCTCGACTAGAATCGGCCATCGATCACTATGAGCCTAACAGATTCTTACTACCTCATATGTTAGACTAATATCTTAATTGATTAATCTAGGATTAGGGTACTAATACCTTGATTGAATAATCTGGGACTAGGGGTAAGTTCTCATAAGGTAAACTATCAATTAATCTAGGACTAGGGGTGAGTTCTCATAGGGTCAGTCACAACAGATGGCAGTGCCTATTTGATAATTTACAACATATGGATAATCTGTTGTGACATATGACAATCCATTTGATAATTTACAACAGATGGATAATCTGTCGCAATAGATGACTTAATCTGTTTGATAATTTACATCAGATTCATAATCTGTTGTTACCTAATCTGATTTATAATTTACAATAGATGAAAAATCTGACACAATATGTTGAACATTTTTTTTTACTATTTCAATTGAGTTCATATGTTAGACTCCTAAATTGATTAATCTAGGACCAGAGGTGAGTTTTCACAGGGTCACCTCCTAGAGTACTTGGTCAACTACAACTTCAATTGTTTTTATATGATTTTAAAAATTATGCATATATTTTATGATTTCAAAAATAATTAAGATCATTTCGGACCAAATTAACATTTTTAAAACTACTTTTCATTCTTTTACAAAATACAAATCAACCCATACAAAATGTTTTATCATTTCAAATCTCGAGGTCTGTCTCTTTCTCTCTCATTTTCACTCAATAATACAGTACAGACAACAACTACTCAACAAATTTGCTCAACCCTTCACAACAGATCACTTTTCTTCTCATTTCCGACCACATAGGTGTTATTTTTGACATTATTCTTGCTTGTATCAGTTGTTTTTTTGTCTTCGTAGGCAACATAGTTCGAGAAGATCTCTATATTTATTTTTTTCTAAAAAATAAGGGCCTTTAAGTTAATGATGAAAAATAAAACTTTTAGTTGTATTATCTTTGAGAATGGGTTTACAATTTTGAGTTTTGATGGTAAAATTGTAGGAAGAATTCAAAAAATCACTAGTTTCCATCGCAGTGTTCCATGGACTATCGTGGTATAATTAGATGGTGTTGGTGTTGGTGTTGGTGTTGGTGGTGGTTTTTGTCGTCGTTGTGGTGGTACCAGTGGTGGCATTGGTTGGTGGTGTTTGTGGTGGTGTCGGTATTCGTGGTGTTTATTTGTTTGTTGGCATTGGTTGGTGGTGTTTGTGGTGGTGGCTGTTGGTATGTCGGTATTCGTGGTGTTTGTAATGTATTTTTTAAAATCTATGCATACATCAACTATAATGTAATTTTTGTTTTTCTTTGTCTTTAGGTAAAACATGTCTCCCAAAAGAAAAAAAAAGTGAAAGTGGACCAACGTCTGACCACTCAAAAAAAAAGACTACAATACAGAGGGATTCGGAAGAGCTTCCTGAACAATCTCAATCAGAGAAAAGTGAAGCTGAGGAGAGATGTGAAAATAATATTAAGGGAGATGGACAAGGGTCCGTAGATGGTGATGAAGAAAATGAAAGTGAGAAAGAGGAGGAATTGGAGAGTCAAAAAGAGAAAGAGGATGATCATCAATATGATGATAATGGATCACCCCTTTTTGCCCTTACACAGGTCCCTCTCACTCCTCTTCACCCTCGTTTTCTCATTACGAATGTGATGAGTGTAAGGACAGACAGGATAAACTCTTTGAAAAAGTAGAGGCTATCTCTAAAGCTATCAAGAAATTCAAATCCAAGAGGTGTGTCATACCATCCAAGAAATTGAATAAAAATAATATATAAGTCATCCATGCAAGTTACAACTCACAAGTATTATGTATGTATAGTCTTTATCATTTCATTATATACTTAATTCAATGAATTGATTAATTTTAAAATTTTATTGTTCTTTTCTCTTTAATGAAATAAAATATCTAAGAAGAAAGAATAAAATGAAGATGACATGGAATTTGTATAATATAGTCTAAGGCCAGTTGGCATATATAGAAACAAAAGTAAATCTAATATATTTTTGATAAGTTAGATAACATGGGAGTATATATTTTTGTGAGAGTATAAAATAAATTAATGTACATATATACATACATATATATATATATATATGTTCATTGATTTCTTCATATATATTTTTATGTTATTTTAAAATCTTTTAATGAAAATTTTGACTCTACTATTAACCTAATCGTCATAGATCAAACTAATTTTTAATGGATCAAAAGGTTGGGTGGATTCTTTTTAATGGATAAAAAAAATTAAAAAAAAATAAAAATGACGCGGACCTCTAATATGCTGCCACGTGGCAAAGTTATTTTCTAAAAACCGACTGTTAAAAGTAATGGCATGGATGAGCTAGTTTTGTAATAGAAATGGCATGAATGAGCCCAACTTTTAACGGATGGCATATATGAGTCATTTCTTCAGTGGCATATTTGAGCCTTTTCCCTATTTTTAATAAATTAGAATAAAGTAGCATATAGGCCTCCATTCTTCATTTGCCTACCACAGTTGTGCCTCAAGCATCAGCAACACATACTTATACGTTCATTACTCCTTAGTTTTTTATTTTGTCTTTGTATATATAGACCACAATTACATTAGTCTTCTTCCACTTCTATGTGTGTTTATATAGAAAACATTTCCCGTTAAAACCACCTCGTTCAAAACGTCATGGAGAACAATTCTCACCAATCGGCCGTGAATGAATCGGCGGGGGCTCAGTCCATCCACCTCCTTGAGCAGCAAGAACAATAGTTTTCCAAGACATCTGAAGTCTTCATTATGAAACTTACTGTAAATTCATCTTTTCATGTCAAAGATAAAAAGCGAGGGACATCACGGAAAAATGACATCTTTGCTTGCGATTATGCAGAATGACATTTTTGATTTTCTTTGTAATGTTGTTCCCAGTGAAGAAATAAAGGCAGTGGCTATGGTGGGTGCTACGACTAGTGGAGGGAGCAGTGGAGAGATTAACCTTAATGGTCAAAGGTAACTTTGTTATTTCACTATTATCAATCTTCTAGAAACTACTAATGATAAGGAAACCAGAATAGGTACCTAGTTGAGAGATCACTTTTAATATTTTAGCATCTCATAGATTCAAAGTCATGATTTATGTTCTCAGAAATGGATCAACATTATTAAATATGAACCTTATGGTAACCCTAAATATCGTCATACTGATATTCCATAGCCTTAATTAAATACTATACTAGAGCAATAAATGATAAGAAAGTTGGGACAATGATTTTGAGCTATATATTAGTATGACTGAGAGGATCTGGACACGTGAGAATCCATTTGATGGCTATCCTAATCAGTATGAGGATGCAACTTGGAATGCAATTGAGAAATTCTGAGAATCACTAAAAACCATGCATCATAAATTACATGCATTTAGATGCTGCTATTGTTGTACGTCCAACAGTAAGCTAGTTGAACAGAAATTTCTCAATAGCATTCCAAGTAGATTCGTGATACTAGTTAGATTTCCACCAAGTGGATTTTTCATGTTTCCAGATCTTCTCTGTCATACCAATATACAGCTCAAAGTCATTTTGTCCCAACTTTCTTATTATTTGTTGCTCTAGTATAGTATTTAACTAAGGCTACTGCAACATCTATATGACAATATTTAGGGTTACCAAAAGGTGTACATTCAATAATGTTTCTATAATTCCAAGAACATAAGTCATGACTACGAGTCTATGACATGCTACAATACTAACAGATCTCTCTACTAGGTATCTGTTCTGGTATCCTTTTCATTATTAGTTGCTGGAAAATTGATAGTAATGAAATGACGATGTCACCTTTGATCATCAAGGTTATCCTATCAACTTCTCTCTCCTCTAGTTCTTTCCCCTACCAAAGCCTCCCCATTGATCTCGTCCCCTGGAACAATGTCACAAATAAAATCAAAAACACTCTACATAACTGCGGTCGAGATGTCATTATATTTTTCTATAAAGTTCTACACTTTTTATCCTCGGTGTGTAACCAAGAATGCATGGTGAGTTTAATAATGAAGATTTCACATGCCTTGGAAACCTATTGTCCTTGAATAGAGGAAATAAATGCACCGATATACAAAAAAAATATGTAACATATCTCACGAATTTCATTTTTATTGTTCCACAGTACTTATACTACCAGAAAAATCTACTATCTTACACTATGAATGCTGAAATAGATTCAATAGCTAATAATTATCCATATCGAGCTGGCATTATATAACGCCCCGAAAAGGGATCGTGAGACGTTACACGGTGCTTAGGATCACAAGTGACCCCAAACTAACCCTTTTACTGGTATAACTCATAAGCAACTGAATAAAATCCACAAATCTGAAAGAAAAAATATAGAAGATAACTCTTTTCTGAATCTGCTCAATACAAAACTGAATTTACAAGATTACAACTCTGCTTTTACGACAAAACTTAAGCTGAATACATCAACTTCTACTGATTGTCTATGAATCCTCTACTAGCACTAACTCTAGGTAGCCAGGTCATGACTCCCAACTATCCCAAATCAATACCACTAAATAAAGAAAATACAATACTTCTCAAATTGTATAACTGACTCGAACCCTTGAATTAAAAGGACTCATCACCTGTTGACTGGAAGCTGCGAACTGACTGAATATGGTATATGTGCTACAACTTGTACCTACATTATGAGACAATGTAGTACATAGACATATATGTGGATCAGCACTTTGAGGATGTACTGAGTATATGGGGCGTAGGCAATAATTAAAAATAATATCATCAATCTTTATGGAAATTATGCATGCTGATATAAATGACTCACATGGCTTGAATAACTCTGAAATATAAATCTAATGAATAATGAATACTAAAATATGTAATACAAATCTCCTGAGTCATTTTACTATATTCTAAAATATTTATCCTCTTCTTGTTCTCAAAACTTGTAAACTAATGGGATCTTAAAACAACTTTCAAAACTAATACTTTTATCTTGAGGAGAATAGGATACATCTCTTGAAACGTAAGGACTTGCGAAACTTTAGACTCTTGTGAACTTTAAGAATGTAACACTTTTAGAGACTTTGGGACTTATAACTTTGGAAATCTTAAAATATTAACTTTCAAAATTTTATATATATATATACACACACACACATTATCTTAAAGAGAGTAGGGAACTTCTTTTGAAACTTAGAGATTTTGAAACTTTGGGACTTTAGAACTTTGTAACTTTGGGATTGGGAGTTTCTTTTAACCGACATAAATCATGTGAGCTGTCATGGAGTCCAACGTCTTACCCACATTGGGGAGAGCTGTTCTACCCTTGCCATCAGAATAGAACCTTAACTTTAGTGATCACTATCTCGGCCTCAAGCCTATAAATCTCAATCCTATGGTGGCACATAGTTCTAGGAGGTAGGATGCGCTAAACCCATACTTCCCGCTCGGTGATAGATACTACTCCCATACTTAGGCTCAGAACTTTTAGGAAATCCACCTTAAAAATAACTCAAGGGTCTATAATGAAGACCAAATTATGCTTCTCTTTGCTTCAAATCATAGATAGTGTGGATTCCTATCTTAACTCAATATCAAAATATCAACCTTTGCTTTTGAAAGCACTTATCAAAACTTGTCAACAAAACTTGAGATCATAATCTCCTTATAAACTAATCACTTGTACTTAGGACTCAAAATATAAAGCTTTAATGCATTAAAATAATATTTTAACTTCATTATCAACAATCATCTTAAAATAATTTCAATCATCTCAATCAATATATTGGAAAATAACTCATAATATGAATCTCATGATTTCAACATCTCAAAATTCATGCTTGATAACAAAACATTCATAATCATCTTAAAATCTAGAAATTTCAGCTATATATACAAAAATATGAACATTCTTATGTGATTCAACTTCTAAAACAATGAAAATCTCATAAGCTCATGAATAGCAACATAGGGTATAAACTCAACTTCAGTTTTATAGGAAAACATGTGAAATCAAATAATCCTTGTAATAAAAATCAAGTTTTGGGTACAAGAACGAAAGATTTGTCCTTGTTCAATCCCACATACCTTAAATTAGAAGCTTTAAATAAAATCTTATTTTTGGGACTCTATTCATACAATTAATGGGTGCTTCTTGTAGCCCTCTTAATGGAGATTCTGAATCTCAAAGAATTATTGAAAACCCATGGTGAAATTTTGAGGGATCTTGATTTCTTGGTTGAGATCAATGTGTTTAGTTTTTGATGGAATTGAATAAAATGACCACACTTTGGTTAATTGGAACTTAAATCCCGTATTTATGGCTAGATAAGGGTGGGCGAAAAGACTAAAATTTTCCTAAGGAAACAAACAAAGTCGCAACTGTTCCTCAATTGACAAGCTGATAGGCTGAAGTAAATTGGGAATAACTCTTTTCTCTAATATTGGATTTGGATGAAATTTATTGCATTGTAAGTAAGACTCAAAGAGCTTTAATTTGATATAGAGCAGCCCTCCCAGTTTGATACAAGAATAATCACGGATATGGACTTATAAAGGAGAGCGTTGGTCTCGATACTTGGTGTGTGCAATTTAAGTGGAGAAGAGGCCCAAAACATACCAAAATCTGCCCATGACTTACACTTGATGGGCAGCCCACTCTTTGAAGGACCTTTTGATCATTTTAACTTATATCTTATAATAGCTATATAAAAAACAATGTAGGATTTTATTTACTTAGTTTTTGGATGATATTTGTAAGTCTTGTAAGACTTGAAAAACCATAGTTAGGGCTTGGAAAATCCACCAACCAAAACTAGCATACAACAATAGGGTGGATTCTCTTTTGTTATTGCTTGCTTGGAAACGTTGATGCTAGCATAGTGGAATCCAATCTTGTGTCACGTAAGAGATAAGTGAATCTTTGTGTGTGGTGTTAAGGTTCCAAGAGTGGAATAGGCTCTTGATTTCATTATATTATACCTTCGTGTAGTCTATCTATCTATCCCTTTACTTTCTTCTAATCGTGTTTAGTGTTTGTGTTGTAATCTTGTGTTCTTGTTGTTATTGTTAAATCCCAATCTTGTTCCTTTGTGTTCATCTTGTTCCTCATGTATTGTTTCTGTTTTAGTGTGAAATACACCTTGTTCATCTTGTATTTTTGTTGTATTTTGTGAATCCGAGAGAGGTTTCCAGTCAGTTCAAGGATCTTAGTAATTTGTGGACTGTTTTGGAGTGTGTTTGTGGACTGTTTTGAGTGATTTTGTGTCTTCCAAAATTTTTATCGTATCATTTTGTTTAAGAGAATGGCTTGATCTTGTTCAGATCAATCTTGGTCTTGCTAGTGGAAAAAAATAAAAAAAAAGTGTTCAAAACTGAAAATTCCAAAAAGGAGCAAATTTGTCCGTTTTGTGTCTTGGCCAAAAATGTGTTCTTGTTGTGTCTTGGCCAAAATTTTTCTTGTTTTATTGTCTATATCTTGGTTTATTTTGTTTTTTAGTTGTTTCTAAGTATTGATTTTCTTGTTCACTAGAACTTTGAGTTTATATCCAAAACTTGAGCTTGAACTTGTTAAAAGTTGTTGTGAACAAGGTGTGGGCCGTGCCTTGTTGTTGTTGTTCTTGGCGGTGTGGACTTGTTGTTGTGGCTTTGGTTGGACGTTTTTGGTGGTGTTTTTGTTATTGAAAGGTTGTTGTAGTGTTATTGAAGCTCATCACAACCTTCATCCCTTGTTAAAATCAAAAATACAACACTAAGGAGACTTGGCCGTTTGTTTGTGCATTTGTTGTTGGTTGTTCTTAGAGATTTTTGTTGTTCTTGGTGAATGTTGTTATTGTTTTTGTGTTCTTCATATCCTTTATAAATTATAAAACATAAAGTGAAGTGTTAGATCCTAAAAGTGAAGGAACAAGGTGTAAGACTTGTTGGTCTTGAAGACTTTACAACCCCCAAAGACATATCAATCACTTCTCAACCACTTTCCATGAAAAAAGGGCCCGTGTTTTAAGGAGAAAAGTCAAGTCTTGATTTTTGAATTTGAAAGAGGATTTAAAGAGTTGTTTTCCCTCCTTACCTAATTCCAACCAATTCCAAATTATAATTGGACCAAGACTTGAATTGGAAAATAAAATTTGATAACAACCGCAACCAATACGTTGTTACCACGTCATGTTTTTACAATTCACCGACAAATTTTAAGCTCAAATTTTGATCTTATAGTTTCAATTTGTTATTCTTTAGTCTCGTTTGTTGATTCCATTACTCACTTACAAGCTAGCACAATATTGTAAGTTAGTTTTGAAACCGTTCTTCGTGTTAACTTTCCTTTCAGTGTCTTAATCTTTTGAGTCATTGTAACGTCCTTGTATTTTTTTCCTTACTCTTTGGAGTCATTGTCAATGTTGGATTCACCTCTCAACACCTCTCGGAGTACAAGCAAACTTACAATACTTGTGAGATTGAGTGTGAGGGATCCAAGAGACACGAAATAAAAGAGAGAGTGAGGATATTTTGTATAACTAATGTATTTTCTATTTTGTAGGTAACTCTTTTGCCATAATGGACACCATTTTGGCCCACCTTGATGCTATTGTCTAAGAAATAGCTAAGGCAAATGCGGGTCTTGAAAAATTGGGCTCGGATATGTCTGCTATACTTGAGAGGTTGGATCGAGTGGAGAGTCGAAGGAATTCTCGTGATTCTACTTCCGAAGCTTTACCTCAAACAATCAATCCTCCAAGACCACCACCAAATGACATAGACATAATACAAGCCACCAAATGTCCTCCAACCCGAGACCTACATAGGTCAATCCCTTCTCCATTTGATCAAGTCTAACAAAAAGGACTTGAAAGACAAATCTCTCCCCTCCAAGCTCCAAAACCGAAGCTCCACTTTACCAAATCAATCCTCTCAATCGAAACTCCACTTCACCAAAGCCGAAATGTCCATTTAGAGGAGAATGGTAGAAAGGAACATGATGGATATGGAGTCTACGACGATGCTTGTATGATGGTAGAAGACTTGTTTCGAATAAGATTGAAGACAAGGCTCAATATGGAGAGGAAGTTGAGATTCAAAATGAAGATGCTGGCCGAGACTTGTGTTAATGTACTCTCAGGTTCCTCATGATTTTGCGGGCTGTTTTTGTGCCATATCATGATTTTTGTGGACTATTTTTGTGCCTTCTCTTGTGTTTTTATGGACAATTTTTGAATAGTTTTTTTTGAAGTGGCCAATTGAACGAGATGAAGACATGAATTTGTGGGAAAATTCCTCTCAAGATGGAGAGGATGATACAAAAATAATCATGGATATGGACTTATAAGGGAGAGCGTTAGTCTCGATACTTGGTGTGTGCAATTTAAGTGGAGAAGAGGCCCAAAACACACCAAAATCAGCCCATAACTTACACTTGATGGGCAGCCCACTCTTTGAAGGCCCTTTTGGTTATTTTACTTATATATCCTGTAATATCTATATAAAGAACAATGTAGGATTTTATTTACTTAGTTTTCTCATGATAGTTGTTAGTCTTGTAAGACTTGAAACACCATAGTTAGGGCTTGTAAAAGCCACCAACCGAAACTAGGATACAACAATAGGGTGGATTCTCTTTTGTTATTGCTTGCTTGGAAACGTTGATGCTAGCATAGTGAAATCTAATCTTGTGTCACGTAAGAGATAGGTGAATTGTTGTGTGTGGTGTTAAGGGTCCAATAATGGAATAGGCTCTTGGGTTCTTAAGATTATACCTTCGTGTAGTCTATCTATCTATCCCTTTACTTTCTTCTAATCGTGTTTAGTGTTTGTGTTGTAATCTTGTGTTCTTGTTGTTATTGTTAAATCCAAATCTTGTTCCTTTGTGCTCATCTTGTTCTTCACGTATTGTTTCTGTTGTGGTATGAATACACCTTGTTCATCTTGTATTCTTGTTGTATTTGTGAATCTGAGAGAGGTCTCCAATCAGCCCAAGGATCTTAGTGATTTGTGGACTGTTTTGGAGTGTGTTTGTGGACTGTTTTGAGTGATTTTGTGTCTTTCAAATTTTTATCATATAACAGTTTGTTATATATAGCAAGTTATGATCGTTGGAAGTTGACCCTAAAATTATGGCCTGAAATGCGCCCAAAATGCTGGAGCATTTCAAACCAGTATGTTATGCCCCTAAAATTCGCCCAGAATACTGGAGCATTTCCAAAGCATTTCAAACCAGTGTGTTATGCCCCTGAAATGCGCCCAAGACGTACTATTGACATGCCCCATCGTGAATCAATTTGAAAATAAAAAAACGAAGGTCAGGAAGGAATGTTTTGATTCATCTAATAGCTAGGACATTTTTGAGGCCTTAATACTCATCAAACTAGATCATGAAACTACCAAATCACTAAAACTATTTCTAAAGAGCTTGAAGCATGGTTCTACTATTGGTTGAAATTCTTAGGGTATTACAATATCTCCCCCTTGAAAACATTCATCCTCGAATGTCGCTAGGTAAGCTAGGAATGCAGAAAAAAACTAAGGATGCACAACTAAGATAAATTGCTAAACTGAATCTATATCATTCAAAACTTTTGAGTACTTCTGAGATTGCACGAATTTGCAACAAGAATAGCTATATAGCTGAATCTGAGACTGGATAAGAATTTGAATGAAGGACGATTGTTACCTTAGACTGATTCTGAGCTGACTTGATTTTACTTATTATAAGGAGATGGCTCATGAGAAAATGAGGTTGAGATTACGCAATAAGTATCACATTTTCTGAGCTGGAATACTTCAAAAACGAAGATCGTTCATTAAATACATATGAACTGAATCATGACTAGACATCCGGATTCTAAAACTGATGGCTGAGACATATACTGAGCTGAATTCAAAATTTACATGGGTGTGACAACCATATATTTGAATGACCGCACTTATGAAACTTCAAGTAGTAATACTATACTAATTTGGAAAATGGAAAACTATAGAAATCTCTTTGTTTGATTGTTAAACTGGACTGTTGTTTATCCAAACTAAATCATACTAGATACTCATACTCAGTGAAGGTTTTCTTCAACACCCTTCTAGGGAGTTCTAACGATATGAGGGAGCAAAGAACTTTGGGGCAAGATCTGAGCAAGATATCTAAATAAGAGATTACAATATTGCCACAACTCCATAGCTTGAAATCATAGTCCAGGATAGAATTTACCAGGCTTTAGGAAATGCAACTTCTTACTTTCAAGCTTAGCAATACTCCTTGAATACTCCCTCAACTATGTTATTCCCCTTAAATACCATACTCATGGATTCATTTTCTAGTTATCACATGGCCATTGATATTTCCAACTACACATGTCTAAACTAAACGAAATTCCCTCATCATCTTCAAGCTTAACCCACAATCACTTGATACACCACATAACACTGTAATACTAGTCTGAACCGTAATTCAACACACCCTGTACTTCACAACTTCTCATCTCATGCAAAATTTTCATTACCACTCCAACAACCACATTCAACCTTGGACTAGACGTTTACTGACATGCAGTGCATTTATCCAGATATATATAAACATGATATTCAAGCCTACTTCTATAACCACATATGCACTTCTAAGCATACTCCTATAGAACACCTTTGTCACAACCTACAACCCTCTACCAAGAACAACTTCTATGCACTATTCTTAGAAGGACACACATAAAATTTCAACTACCCAAACATAGCATATAAAACTTCGACTAACCATGATGGGTATCAAAGACTTGGTTTCAATCTTATTTCACACTTTACTGCCTTAGCTAAAATAAGCATATAACAATCTTTCCTCAACAAGAAATGTTTATTCTCCCCCCCCCCTCCCCATCTAACCAGTTGTTCATCATCACTATCTTGATCTAAGGGAAGGCAATAAAAGGTTAGAACATGAGGACCTGAAATATGTAAGGATACTACGTATAGCTCGATACTCAGCAGAGGCTTAAGGAATAGAATATTAAGCATCATGGACTTATCAAAGAAGTCTGATCTGAGGACATGCAAGATATAAATCCAAATTTCACTGATCATTAAAAGTATTGCTTGAGTACTTGGACTGAACATACCATAAAGCTTGAGTACATGAGTCATGAGCTGCATGACCTAAATTTGGAGTTCATAACATATGGAATATGATTCCAACTTCTGAAAGAACTAGAACTCCTCATTTGGGAACTAGGAGAGTATATGATTCTCTATCACATGCATGAACGTGAATTAAGATCATGGAACTGAACATAAGGCATGAGTAGGTATTGGGACAACTGAAAATAATGAAATAAGATTAGGTCAAGCATCAATATTTCTCACAGCTATATTACAACTTACTGGTACATCTACTAGAATCTGAAAGCTTGACTTGGTTACTTGTTCTATCATCTCCCCCTTAGATGTAAGCCATCACTCTAAGGTCGTGAACCACTATACAAACTCTAGTCTAACTACAATCACTTTACTCTAGAGTTTGGGATATAATAACGCACATGAACAAAAGAACTTAATCCAAATAATTACACCTGAAAGCGTAAAACCAACTTCTAATACTCAGTTCTGAGCTACACCCTATCTTTCTTTAGCCCCAATAGTCATCATATAGCACTTGAACACTTACTAACTTCGAATCTGCATGCGCATCCCCATAGTTGGAGTGCACACCATCTAGTGCTTCAACTTATATTTCTATTAGCTAAATCTTCAAAATTTCAAACTTAGATTCTAACTCTTAACATGGCTATCTACAAACCTTTGACAGACCATACAACTTCTGTCATAGTCCACCAATATCACGCTTGTAAACTTAAATTTCTAAACCATGAGAACCAAAATTATACTTAAAAGGCTCAACATCTTCAATCATAAATCCTTAACTTAGCTTTCAAGAACATCATATATTATCTAACTAGTCTCTCCTAGCAACTCAATGGTACTACTAACAAGACAACATGCAATAATCCTAAAAAAATAAAGAAGCTCCATAGCACCTTGGGCGTACTTCTACATCATACATACAACATCAAACTTGATTACGAATCAAACAAACTTAAGCTCTTGTATACACTGTTCAAGCCTATTAAATCACCTCCCTACAACTATTACCATTAACCAAGAAATCGTCACATCCACCTTCATGACCACCAATCATTCAAACTTATTGTCTAGCACTTAACATGATTTACAACCCCACCTCACACACAATTCTCACTTGGAAACTATGAAAGAAAATATCAAGAAACTAGCCCACTCAAACCTCATAACAACAATAATCGATCATAATCATATGGCCTATCTTATTTACAATCCATTAACATATCCTCCTTTTGCCCATCATTACTATCTACCATTTTTATACAGCTAAAATTAGTTCATAGCTCTATAAGTTTCAACTAAACTCCCTTTTACAATCTCAGGGGCGCCTAAATTAACAACACTCATTCACAAGTACCTTCATCAATAACCTATACTTTTCTTGCACAACAAACACCGTCAACAACTTTTTTTATACTTCAGGCAAACAATCTAATAACTCCTACTCTACCTTCTACTAAACTAACACGCAAGGACATTCCACTTCATTACTAACTCAATCTTATGCAAAAATATTTGTCTATACATATATTCAATAAATCGCCCTTACCACTTTTCTGGTCACTACGCCTCTAAACCCCCTAGTTCTAACCAATACAAGAACAACAAGTTGCTAGTGAATCAAAATAGGCCTCACACGGCTTCACTAGACTTTGATTTTGAGTTTTGAATAAGAAAATAAGATGAATAACAAAAAAATTGTTCTAGTGAATCGAAAGAGCCCCACACGGCTTCACTAGACTTTTAGTTTCAACAATACAATGATATCAAGATTACAAGAGATAGAAACTTGACACACAATATTCAATAATCTGAAAATACACATCTTACTCTATCTTAATTGAATGACTAATAAGAATGAGGACATAACTTTCAACTTATGGAACTTAATACACTAAAAATCTCTTCTCAAGCCCTTTGTATAACTTCTGAAACTTCTGCCAGCAAATATATGAGCATTATCTGGGGAGGAACTGGAACTTGCTGATCATACTATCTCAAGAATAATATATAGATAGGGAAGTATAGATTATCATTATGGACTCTGAGGAGGAATCTGAAAGCACATTTGACTTGAGTTTAGTGCACGATTTCTACAAACATGATAAAGCACTTTAATCTTCAAAACTCAAAAGCATTGATGGGATACTTTCTATCCCTTTTATAATCTCATAACTATCTATGAAGATTTGAGCTTGACTGTTTCTAATACCTTGAGAATAAGGCGGAGATGACCTGAATAAAGTAAGATGAGACTCTGTATAAGTTTCTTAGAGCCCCTTTCTATAGCACAATCAGAGACTCGAAAGAACAAAAATATTTTCCAAATGCCTTGTAGCCTCTCAAAAAAAGTACGGACGTCTTTGTACAATTCCGCAAGACTCTAATAGACACGGCTTCACAGACACCCTAGGACACTTTAACTTTTTTCTCTGATACCAAGTTAGTAATGCCCCGAAAAGGGATCCTAAGATGTCACACGGTGCTTAGGGTACGGTCACAAGTGACCCCAAACTAACCCTTCTACTATCATAACTCATAAGTAATTGAATAAATGCACAAATCTGAAAGAAAAAATACAGAAGATAACTCTTTTCTGAATTTTCTCAAAACAAAACTGAACTTAAAAGATTAGAACTTTGCTTTTACAACAAAACTAAAAATGAATACATCAACTTCTACTGACTGTCTGTGAAGCCTCTACTAGTACTGACTCTAGGTAGCCGGGTCATGACTCCCAACTATCCCAACTCAATACGACTGAATAAATAAAATACAATACTTCTCAAATTGTATAACTGACTCAAACCCTTAAATCAAAAGGACTCATCACCTGCTGACTGGAAGTTGTGAATTGACTGAATATGGTATATGCACTACAACTTGTACCTACATTATGAGACAATGTAGCACATAAACATATATGTGGATCAACACTTTGAGGATGTACTGAGTATATGGGGGTGTATGCAATAATTAAAAAAAATATCATCAATCTTTATGGAAATCATGCATGCTAATATAAATGAATCACATGGCTTGAATAACTCTGAAATATAAATCTCATGAATAATGAATACTCAAACATGTAGTACAAATCTCATGAGTCATTTTACTAGATTCTAAAATATTTATCCTCTTCTTGTTCTCAAAACTTGTAAAGTAAAGGGATCTTAAAACAACAACTTTTAAAACTTATACTTTTATCTTGAGGAGAATAGGAGACTTCTCTTGAAATGTAAGGATTTGGGAAACTTTAGACTCTTGTGAACTTTAAGAATGTAACACTTTTAGAGACTTTGGGACTTACAACTTTGGAAATCTAAAAATATTAACTTTCAAATTATATATATGTATATATATATATATATATATACACACACTTTATCTTAAAGAGAGTAGGGAACTTCTTTTGAAACTTAGAGATTTCAGAATCTTGGGACTTTAGAACTTTGTAACTTTCGAATTGAGAGTTTCTTCTAATCGACATAAACCATATGAGTTGTCATGGAGTCCAATGTCTTACCCACGTTGGGGAAAGTTGTTCTACCCTTTCCATAGGAATAGAACCTTAACTTTAGTAATCACTATCTCGGCCTCAAGCCCATAAATCTCAATCCGATGGTGGCACATAGTTTTGGAGAAGTAGGATGCGCTAAACCCACACTTCCCGCTCGGTGCTAAATACTACTCCCATACTTAGGCTCAGAACTTTTAGGAAATCCACCTTAAAAATAACTCAAGGGCCTATAATAAAAACCAAATTATGCCTCTCTTTCTTCAAATCATGGATAGTGTGGATTCCTATATTAACTCAATATCAAAATATCAACCTTTGCTTTTGAAAGCACTTATCAAAACTTGTCAATAAAATTTGAGATCATAATCTCCTTATAAACTCATCACTTGTACTTAGGATTCAAAATATAAAGCTTTAATGCATCAAAATCATATTTAAACTTCATACTCAACAATCATCTTAAAATACTTTCAATCATTTCAATCAAGATATTGAAAAATAACTCATAGTACGAATCTCATGATTTCAACATCTCAAAATTCATGCTTGATAACAAAACATTCATAATCATCTTAAAATCTGGAAATTTTAGCTATATATACCAAAATATGAACATTCTCATGTGATTCAACTTCTAAAACAATGAAAATCTAATAATCTAATGAATAGCAACATAGGGTATAAACTCAATTTCAATTTCATAAGAGAACATGTAAAATCAAATAACCCTTGTAATAAAAATCAAGTTTTGGGCACAAGAACGAAAGATTTGTCCTTGTTCAAACCCCACATACCTTAAATTAGAAGTTTTGAATGAAATCTTATTTTCAGGACTCTATTCGTACAATTGATGGGTGCTTCTTGTAGCCCTTGCAATGGGGATTTCAAATTTCAAAGAATTATTAAAAACCCACGGTGAAATTTTGAGGGATCTTGATTTCTTGGTTGAGATCAATGTGTTTAGTTCTTGAGGGAATTGAAGAAAATGACCACATTTTGATCAATTGGGACTTAAATCCCGTGTTTATGGCTGGATAAGGGTGGGGGGAAAGACTAAAATGCCCCTAAGGAAACAAACAAAGTCGCGGTTGACCCTCATTTGATAGAATGATAGGCTAAAGTAAATTGGGAATAACTTTTTACTTTGTTGTTGGATTTGAAAAAATTTGTTGCATTGGAAAGAAGACTCAATGAGCTTTCATTTGATATATATCAGCCCTCCCAGTTAGTTATATATAACAAGTTATAATCGTTGGAAGTTGACCTTGAAATTGTGGCTGAAATGCGCCTAAAATGCGCCCGGAATGCTGGAGCATTTCAAAAGCATTTCAAACCAATGTGTTATGCCCCTGAAATGTGCCCAAGATGCGCCCGGAATGCTGGAGCATTTCAAAATCATTTCAAACCAGTGTGTTATGCCCCTGAAATGCACCCAAGATGGACTATTGACATGCCCATCGTGAATCAACTTGAAAATCGAAAAACGAAGGTCGGGAAGGAATGTTTTGATTCTTTTAATAGTTAGGACACTTTTGAGACCTTAATACTCATCAAACTAGATCATGAAACTACCAAATCACTAAAATTGTTTCTCAAGAGCTTGAAGCATGGTTCTACTATTGGTTGAAATTCTTGGGGTATTACACATTATCTATATTATGCTCCAATATTATACTAGTTCACCAAAAATAGCAAGTCATGAAGAGTTAATCTAACCTTCTCAACAGTATCCAAAAAGGATCTGTTCTTGAAATCCCTAGCACTAGGCTTTGCTTTTCCGATTTCCAGGTGCTGGATCAACCCCGGTGTTCTTTTCCTTCTTTCACCCAAAACAACATATAAGAATAGAGGAGTTATATTTGTCTATTGAATATTGAACCAAATCTATTTCGTAAAAGGGAAAAAGGGATGATACCAAGATATACTGTCAAATAAATCGACATACTCCTTTGTGCTTCTGGTCAGTGTTCTACTCACCAGGTAACCAAAATACACTCTTCCTGGATGCTCCAATACCTAGTAATGTGAAAGTGGTAATAGAGTTTCTGATGTAGACAAATTTTCCTTCAAATAGGAAATTTTAAGATAGAGAAATTGAGGATAGCTGCAACCATGCTGCTGGAATGAAAGATTACAGGATCCCTCATCATAAAAAGGCATTCCGGTGCACTAAAGCTGCAGCTATGCGTAGGGTCTGGGGAGGAAGGGCCCTACCATAAGTCATTACAGATGCTTAAATAGAGGCTCAGTGAAAAGTCTCAGATACTTCAAATTTTGAAAGGACATGTGGTGAAAGCAAAGAGAAGGAGAAGTCATATGTGGTTGGTGATAGCGTTGTGACAGAGGGCGAAGACAGACTCCCAGAGATTCCACAAGTGAGATATTCAAAAAGAAGGAGGAGAAGGCGGAAGAAAGTATCAATGAAGCCAAGAGAGAAACAAGCTCGGTTGCTGCTGAAGGTTTCTAGTCTGTGATCCAAGTAATTTTTGTTCTTTTAATAGTTTTAGTTCCAACCCCTTAGTCTGATTGCCAATGATAGAGTAGTATAGATGAAGACAATGAGTTCAGCACACAAGTGAATGTTTGGCCTAGTTTTTTGGTACTTCTTTAGATTTATCAGATCAAGAAAGAACTATACTGTAAAAAAGAAAACTTAGAGTCATACTGTATTTTGAGGTTTATATCATAAAGAACTTTTGCTCCATCTTATGTTTATAATTGCTTTACTTTTTCCGGTTCTTCTAGTGGATTTAATGGGTTATGTGGTGCTGTTCTTGTGAAGGTGTACTACAGGGTTTCAAATCACTTTCAGCCTATAAAATGTTCCTTTTTGCCAAAGTCCAAGTGATTTCTTATTTCTTGTTCTTATATTTCTGCATTGTGCATAGTGCTAGCCCATAAATCAACCACCTTTACATGCCGGCTCATTATATTACCGACTCCAGAGATCCATTACATGTTGGATTCCTTTTTTTCCTTTTGCTTGCAAGTCTTTTAAGTAGTATAATTCTAGTTACTTGCTTATAGTTTATGAATTTGAATGGACGTGTTTTTTTCTTTTTAGAAATTGAGACTTTGAACATTCTCTTTGGTCTTCAGTGCAACTATCTAGCAAAATTGAATGTAAAATATGTCGGGTATTGAAACATACTTCTTGCAAGAGGAACTTGAAAAACCACTTAAAATGGAAAAGATGAAGAGAAGAGATCATAAATATCATGTTTAAAGGCATCTAATTCCCTATTTTGTCTTTTTGTCTATGTTTCTTGGTTAAGTAAACAATGTGTTTTTATATATGCTGCATTCCAAAGAAATAAAGAAATCAAGGAATTTAAGAATTAAAGGTGTTTACATTCTAAGAATGTGAAGTTACTTTAAACATTCGGACAAATGCATGTATGAAAATGCAAGACTCCAAAGTGAAGGAATATTGCTGATGTTCACATTGAGTTGAAGTGTTTTAACTGCTTAGCAGCACTTGAAAGATACTAATTTGAATTTAATGCTACAAATTAAACTGAGAATATTAATTGACAAAAACTTAGTATAACCAATTATGATTCAATGATGCCCCCAGGTTCTTAAAATGTATTTTCTTGTTTTAGCATAGTTTGATCAGGTATGTGATTTCTATTTCACGAAGTTTTCATGAGTGAGGATTTCGATATCTTGCATATTTTCAATTCATTCTGTTATGAATCGGACAGTATTAAGCAAACTACAAGCAAAAGAATGATAAGAAGAACACACAGATTTATGTGGAAACTCTTGTGGAAAAAACCACAGGCAGAGACCGAAGAAATTCACCATGAAGGAGAAGAGTACAAGGTTGGAGACGCAGTCTCAATGACGTAATTTTGTTACCTCTAAAATGACCCACTAAATGCACTTATATAATACGTGCGTACAAATAAATCCTACACTCAAAAACATACAGGTCCATATGAAAAATCACAAACATGGGTCACACCACCAACTTTTTAGGACCGAATCAACATAATTTGGGTCACAAACTCTAACACATTCAACATCATGATTCACTATTATTTTTATTTTCGATGTACCCATTTACATTAATAAGCATCTAGAGAATGAAGCAAACCAGGTTTCTTTTCTTATGTGTAAAAAGAATAGAAAAAAATAATAAAGCGTAACATTTTGATGGAAAAAACAACTATTGTTTGATTAACTGGAAGGAAGGAGTGGTGAAGGAAATCATTGTTGCTTTTCAATGGCAAAGTGCACAAAAGAGAGAGAAAGACAATGATTTGAGGGGTAATTTTATAATTTATCAAGTTAATTTATGTGTTGAAGTTTTGTGTTCTTAATACAAGGGAAATAGGCAGTTTACTAATACACACCTCAATACACAATAGAGTGTATAACTAATACAAAAATTAGTTATGCATAGGATGAAAAAATATATCAAACAAAGTATTAGTAATACACAAGACTAATACATGCATTATTTTTGATAATACACACTACCAAACAATCCTAAAGGGGAGAAAGAGAATCGATTAAAGTAACATAACACAATTGTTATGCAACATGTAACATAAGTTTATTACAATACAAAAACCCAAAATCACCATTATTGTGATAAACTACACACTTATATAAAGACATGAAAATGACTAAATATTTCTAAGTTATTACACAATTAAGCCAATTTCCATGGCCAGGAGCAATAATAAAGTGCATTCACATTTGACAAGACCTATAGGCTACAAGCTTCCACATCAACAACGAACATGATATTTAACTACACCAATCAAGATCAAATAGAAAAATAATTATAAATAGTTAATAGTTGAATCATATGAATGAAAATTAAGTGTAGTGTCTTTAACTGAAATCATGTCAGTTAAGAGCGCCAAATAGACTAATGAAAATTAAGTGTAGTGTCTTTAACTAAAATCATATCAGTTAAGAGCGCCAAATAGACTAACGCTAAAGAAAAGAGGAATCAAAGAGGAAAAAGTTATAGGAGGATGTCATGAATTTAATCTATTACCCTAATTCATTTTTCAAGTGAAAACAAGATAAATTCAGTTGAGTGAGAGTTTTAACTAAGTCTGATTAAGCTTTCAATTAAATCAAAGTACAAATATTAAAGTTTAAACAAGTCTCAACTTCTCAGAAAAAAAAAAGAAAGAAAAAAAAGTTATCACCTTTAATGGAAATGAAACAAAGAAAAATGAACTTGACAATTTTTTTTTAACCCTAACTTAAGGAAAATGACAAATTTACCTTCTTGTCATTAAAGCTACCCTGTCCTCCACTGGCATATGAAGTATACTCAACAACCCGTTCAACAGGCTTCCACCCCTCCAACGGTGGTGGTGGAAGTTACCTTGCCTGGGGCTGGACATATCAAACAAAGACTCCTTTTTTATTCTTAGAATTAATTATTTTTTCTCCAAATTAATTTCAAAACACAATATAAACATCATTTAATAGGGGTAGTATGATAAAATAGTCATGTTATTGATTATTTTTTTTTTGATAAGTGTGTCAAGTTAAATTGTGTTAAGTAAAACCAAACAAAGGTAGTCTTTATTACCAGAGAATGAGGCAGTGAGGTTCAGAAACAACAGACTTGAGTCCATTATTTCATCAAAGAGGACCGTATAAATGAAATGAAATGACTTAGTTGAGAATATAATTAAATAATAAAAGTGTACTCTCTCTAACAGTATAAACTTTTAGATGAGATGGTCACACACTTTAACAAGGTATCAGAGCAGTTACAGGTCCTGAGATAGAAACTCATCGCCACCCATTACTAAAAACAAAAATTCACGTGCTTGGGCCATAAAGAAAATAAGGCTCACATGTGAGAGGGCTTGTTGAGAATATAATTAAATAATAAAAATAGCTTAAGCTTTTAGACGAGATGGTCACACACTTCAATAGATTCCACATTTCATGCGGGTCCTCTTTGATCAAAATAATGGACTTAATTCCGTTAATGATGTGAAACTCACTCCCATTTTCCTTCGCTAGTAAAAATAAAGTTGATGATAAGTGTCCTCTTAATTTTCTCCAAATTTTTATTTGGATTAATAACATAAATATGCCATAAGTTAAAGATTTAATTGCCCAAAATAAATTCATGATTTTGATTCCAAAAATTATTGTAATCCAATAGTCTTATCAATATATTATCTTATTCATAAATATATGAAAGAACAATCTCTGTTTCCACTTTTTTTTTTCATAAGCAAGATTTATCTTTTAATTTTTTTTTAAATTAACCTTCTTATTGAATTTTTTTTTTGGAATTTTCTCTATAACATTAGCTATTGCACAGATGATGATAGTTCAATATTCTATATATTAGGTGACTTTAAAAAAAAAAAGAAAAATACATGTTTTCACCTGTTAAAGAAATAACTTAAACCATTATCGAATCGACAAATTGAATAATAAGAAAAACTTTCAACCTTGTATTTTTCTTTTTTAGACAAGACCTAATTATAAAAATATTGAACTATCATCATCTGTGCAATAACTAATATTATAGAGAAAGTTTCAAAAAATGCAATAAGAAGATTAATTTAAAAACAAATTGAAAGATAAATCTTGCTTATGAAAAAAAAAAAGTGAAAAGAGAGATTGTTCTTTCATATATTTATGAACAAGATAATATATTGATAAGGCTATTGGATTACAATAATATTTGGCACTAAATATATCATGAAATTATTTTGGTCGATTAAATTTAGTCATTAAATATAACTTATGTCATGTGTCATTAATTCAAGCAAGAACTTGGATGCAATTAAAAGAACATTCATCATCAACTTTATTTTTATTACTGAAGAAAAAAGAGAGTTGGTTCCACATTATTAACGAACTTAAGTCCATTTTTTTGATCGAATGCAGTGGTGGACGTGAAGGACAACTGATCATGTAATTCATCCCCCATCATACGTGCAAACCCATCTATGGAAGCCTTCGCCACCAATGTCACAGACATGGCAGTCTCTACCACCGTCAATGCAGAGATGGAGGTTTCAGCCACCACCATCGCAATCATGGCAAGCTTTGTCATCATCGTTGCAAGATCCACCACCACCGCTGGAGAGGTGGAGGCCTGTTTGGCGGGTTGTTGATGAGAGTTCCTATGCCAATGGAGGAAACAACGGACAGGGTACCTTTGGTGATCAAAGGTAACTTTGTCATTTTCCTTGAGCTAGCTAGGCATAAAGAAAAATAAAATTTGTCAAGGTTAATTGCTTTATTTTATATTTTATTAAAGGTGGTAACTTTCTTTTTCGTCTTTTTTTTTAAAAAGTTGAGACTTGATTTGTTGTTAAAACAACAATCTTTGTACTTTGTTTTAATTGAAAAATTATCCAGACTTACTACTTAAAACTCTCACTCAACTGACTTTATCTTGTTTTCACTTGAAAAATGAATAAGGATTACTTCCATTTCTTCTTAGAGAAAATTAAATATTAATCAGTTTGATTCTCATAGTTGAATAAATTAAATTCATGAAATCCTCTCTTAGTTGAATAGATTAAATTCATGAAATCCTCATATATATTTTTTTCTCTTTAATTTCTCTTCTCTTTAGGGTTAGTCTATTTGGCATCACATTTCTGAAATGACATGATTGTTTTAATAGTTTCTAAATATTTTTGGTTCTGTCTGAGAATACAAACCACTGAATTACTATTCATATGATTCAGTTATTAACTATTTGCAATTATTTTTCTATTTGATGTTGGTGCAGTTAAAGATCTTGTTCGTTATTGATGTGGAAACGTTAATGCTACAGCCTACAGGTCCCTTGTGAAATGTGGATTCACTTTATTATTGCTCCTGGCCATGGATATTGGCTAGATTGTATTGAGTTGGAATTATTTAGCCATTTTGTCTTTATATAAGTATGTATTTTATCACAATACTGGAGTTTTGGGGTTTCTGTATTGTAATAAAATTATGTTACTGTTGCATATTTAGTCGTTTTGATTATTGCTCTTTGCTATAGTGTTTTTGACAAGTATTTAGGAATGGAGGAAGTACCAATTTGCTAAACCCATAACATTATTTGGATCCTTCATTGTTATAACTATGTTACGTACTCCCAACTTTTGCTTTTAATTTTCATTATTTTTTTTATGTATTTTTATTTTTACTTGTCGCTTTTGACATATCAAAAAAAGATAAAAGAATTACTTTCTATTTTACCCCTAGCATTAGTTACTTATTCTCCAAAATCATTTTCAAAACATATTATTCTAAACATTAATTAATAGGAATAGTATGATAAAATAATCATATCAATAATTATTTCTTAATAGATGTGTCATGTCGAAAAGTGTAAACTAAGGGCAAACGGAGGGAGTACTTCATTCTTGAAAATGGAGGAAAAGTAAAACGTCTTCAGTTTGACATTCAAGGAATAGAAAAGAAAGTTAGTATTCGATGGTGATCTAGAAGAACATCTAGAAAAAAATCATTATATAAGTATAAAAAAGAATATTCTCTCACAAATACTTATGTAATACATTAATATTCCCTTAAAACTAGCTAGTAAAGTTCATTTCGAAGGGAGAAAAATAGGGGATAAGGAGGAAAGAAGATATATTTAATCCTAAGATAGCATAAGACAAAATAGTAGTAAAAGTCTTTCAATTCATTAAAATTAATAAATAAATAATATACCTATTTTTTATTTTTAAAAAAGTAAAGTAAATGAAACTAAATAGTAATATTTAAGTTTTATCATTAGAGTGGGCTACAAATGATGTATTAACCTCATGAATGACAAGTTTATTTTATTATAAAAGTGGATTACATGATGTGTTAATTTCGTGAAGGTAATTTATTTATATTATTTTAAATTTTGACGTCATATGAAGAAATCAGAGAAATTTTGATTTGAATTCTATTTTCATATTTCAAAAATTAAAAGGTAAACTATAATGGTGCATATGGAAAAGAAAGAAAAAAAATTGAAAAAAATTTGTTGGAGAGAATAAAGGAAGCAAATCACACCCTTTTTCCTTTTTATCTCTAAACATAAATGAAATAGTAATAAAATCTGTTAGTTGATATTTTTATATTAGAGTCCTAAATATATTTAATCACTAACTAAAATATATAAAATGTAATTATTAAAACTTAGACTAAGAAATTAGTTAAGAGGGGTATAAGTAATAAAAAACCTATGTTTTTTAAAAAAGTCTTTTTTTTCTTCTCTTAACTCTTAAGTAAAAACATGTGAAGTTTTGCGCCTTGTTTTTATTATGAGAATAGGCCCATTTTAGTTTAGATGAGTCCACATATTGCATGGGAGTCTCTCCATGAAGCATGTTGTAACACATCTTCGATCAAAACGGTGGATTTAGGTTCAGTTATTGTTACATGATTAAAATAGAATTATGTAAAAACACATTGTTATCGGGTGTTCATAACCCACCAGCACCGAATGATCACAAATACTATACATTACTTAAAACAGTGACATGAAGTCATAATTCAAAGACCCAAAGCAAGTGATGATTCAATGAATAAGACGGATATATGAATTTGAACATGGGGTTGGATTAAACATGAGAAAGCCACATATTTACATAGTGTAATTCATAAGTTGAGGATTTATCATGAAATCCAGGGAATAAAGATGAGGGAAATTGTAATTTAAACATGAAGTGACTTAATTAACATGGAAACACATATTGACATGACTTGAATTTGATTTACTAAGAAGTTCATGGATTAAATTTATAAGTTTCATGGATAATTTCATAAAAATAGGATAAGATTCATACTTTTAAACTAAAAGAGGGTTTTTGGGCTTAATAGGTGGAAGGAACTTATTGATGAATATCCCACATACCTGTAGTAGAAGCTTTAGGGAAGAATCCTTGTAATTGTTCTTGCATTTAAGAAACCCTAATTGTTGTTCTTGAGTATGGGAGAGAAAGTAACGTGTTAAGTGTTTGATATTTGAGAGAGAATAAGTTTCTTTGAGGGTTATAAGTCATGGGTAGAAGTTATACGAAGGAAAAAGACCAAAAAGTCCCTTTAACTAATATTACAGAATTGGTCGTCACTCTATACGTTGGATCATATGACTCGTATGGTAGGGTACGACTAGGCATCAATACTCATAAGCTGGACAAAAACTAAGGGAGCATTCACTGGTCATCATACGAGTGACATTTATGACTCATATAATCTTCATACGACTAGTAGCCCCCACTCGTAGCTTGGAAATAATCTTGTGGGACATACACTATTGAACTTACGACTTGGCTTCATATGACTCGTATAATTCTTAACGACTTCAAGGGGTTGATTCATAACCTAATAAAAATGTCACCCAGCTTGCACTGTCTTGGGTATGAGTTCCATGTACGACTCGTATAACGTGCATACGACTCAAGGGATTAGTCATATGATGCACAAAAGCTTTTTTGGGATGGGGTATTACAATTTGCTTTATTCCATTTTTCGTTAAAGGTTATAACTTTCTTCTTCTTTTTTTCCTTATAAGTTGAAACTTTGTTTGTTGTTAAAACTATAATTTTTGTACTTTGTTTTAGTTGAAAACTTAACCAGACTTACTCAATTGAATTTATTTTCTTTTCACTTGAAAAATGAATTAGGGTTACTTCCATGTCTTCCTAGAGATAATTAAATATTAGTCAGTTTGATTTTCATAATTGAATAGATTAAATTTGTGAAATTCTCCTGTATCTTTTTCCTTCTCTTTAGGGTCAGTCTACTTGGCATCAAAGTTCTTAAATGGCATGATTGCTAAAGTTTCTAAATATTTTTGGTTCTATCCGAGAGTACAAGACACTACACTGAATTCCATTCATACAGATCTTGTCAAATGTGAATGCACCTTATTATTGCTTCTGGCCATGTATACTGGCTTAATTAATTGTAATGCCTTAGAATTATCTAGTCGTTTGTCTTTATATAAGTGTGTAGTTTATCACAATAATGGAGTTTTTGGATTTTTGCGTTGTAATAAACTTATGTTACTTCTTGCATAACAATTGTGTTATGTTACTTTAATCGGTTCACTTTCTCCCCTTTAGTGTTTCAGATGCATCCATTTTCACTAATAAGCATCTAGATGAAGCAAAGCAAGTGTCTAATTTCTTTTGTGCAGATTTTCGTTGTCTTTATTTGTAATAGTGGAATAAAACCTCTTTGCAAGTCTTCATATATCATATTGAATATCTTTTACATGTTGAACTTTTATCCAGACTTCCATCATATGATGTTTCTCGGGAATAATTGGCAAAAAGGGTACTCTCCAAAATTATTTTGCCAAATGCTCACTTAATTTCTTTTTCATTTATTTTTTAGGTTTAGGGTATAAATAAATTTGTCCCTTGGCACACGTGTGAGTCAAGGGACCAATTCATTTTTTTTAGAACTTTACAAATTTAATATAATACACCTAACATCCTTCACTTATTCCAATATAAAAGAAAAAACTTCTCTCTCTCTCCTCTTCAATTCTCAACTCTCGCTTTTGAAACTTCTTCTCCTAAAAATATCATTTTTGTTTCTTCTTCTTCTCCAGCTGGTAAGGGCTGGTTGTTGCTTCGCAAGGTTAGTTAAAATCAAGTTTCGATCATTTGTATATCCATTTAAACGGTTTTCTTTGGTAATCGATTTGTAGTGACGTAGAAATTTTTTTTTCGACTTTGGTTGATTAAGTAGTTAAAAAATGAGAATTTTACAGGTAATGAGTTTGATTTTGAAGCAATGGTTGAGGTCTTATGTAGAATTTTTGATAGATTTTTTCGGAGATCATTGTGTTGAATTTTGAAACTTTTGTTTAGGAGTTTTGGTTTAGTTGTAGTTTTTTTTAGCAACAAAGTGTTGAATGGTGGGATAATTGCTATTTGAAGAGTTATTTTGGCATTTTGATCTGAACAGTGACCTGTTTCTGTCCGTAGAACCATGGTCTATCCGTAGACCACCCGTGGCCTATGAAATGAGAATGTCCTAGATTGAAATCAATTTTTAGACGTATGAAATTCTTTTAAAACAAGATCGTTGAAATAGTGAAAATTAAAAGATTAATAGGTAATTCGTTTGATTAAGTGCACTAGCTAATTAATTCTTTGATACTGCATGTTCGGTTTTGGTTATAGTGAATTGTTTAATGTTGTGGTAC
This sequence comes from Capsicum annuum, assembly GCF_002878395.1. NCBI lineage: Eukaryota > Viridiplantae > Streptophyta > Magnoliopsida > Solanales > Solanaceae > Capsicum > Capsicum annuum. Next base: position 241,854,425 of record NC_061113.1, read on the forward strand.
TTCTTTATTTTTATTTTTTATTTTTTTATTTTTTTTTGGGGGGGGGGGGGGGGGGATTCATTTGAGCATTGAGTTATTTCTGTAGATAGATTTGTGGTCTATGAACTAAAAATGGGAGATTTATTCTGCAGGGTAGATTGTGTTGAAAATGGCTAAAAAAACCATCCTTTCTAAATGCAAAACTAGTACCGCTTTTGATTCTGCTGGTAGCAGTTGAAAAAGAAAAGCTGAGGCAGTTGAAAATGTCTCAAGTCCGAATAAGATTTAGAGTTAATGGAGATAAGCGACTACGTCGAGTCTAGTGAAGATATTATCAAGAGCAGTGTTAGTGGTGACAGTGAAGAGAGCGAGGGAAGTGGGAGAAATAGTGATGATGGGGATAACGATCCCTTGTCCGTGCTATCTCTTTCAAGGTGTATTTTCGTAGAGTAGTATGACCTTCGAACGATAATTGATGAGGTTGGATCATTTCCAGCAAAGATATCGGTCAGATTAAGAATGACTGCTTATCGAGAATTTAAGCAAGTTCTTGTCGACCAGAAATTGAAGAAAAGATTCAAGCGGTCCTGTTTTGGATGCCTGAGAAACCTATCGGAACATCTCAAGTTCAATGGATAGTTGGTTCATTATATGTTGTTGCGATGCGTCAAGAATGATAAGATGCATCATGAGATGTGGTTCTCCGTTAACAACAAGCCTGTCTATTTTGGCTTGAAAGATTTTTATTTGATCACGGAGTTAAACTGCTCATCATACCCCAGTGAATAAAAAATGAAGAAGGTGTTAGCAAAGGAGGATAATTTTTGCTTTAAGGTGACGAAAAACAAAAAAATCACAGTGGCCAACTTGTTGTACCTGATCAGAGGGAATAAGCTAAATGAGGACCAGAAGTTTATGTGTTGTCTACTATGGTTCTTGCACACCATGTTTCTTGTAAAAGATTCGACGAAGGTTGTCGACACAAAACTGATTCGAATGATCGATTTTTTGATTTTCTTCGAGAAGTATCTGTGGGGGAAAGAGACATTTCAACTGACCATGGACTCTCTGAAGAAGAAAAGTGACCAGAAGAAGAAGAGGGAAGTATTTAATGAGAAATAGAAGGCATCTTATGCTCTATTCAGATTTTCCTTGGCATTCATGATTTCTACCATAAACCCTTTAATGAGTTTATCGTCAATTCTCATTTTATTTATACTGTCATAGACTCTGAGTTCTTTTTTCACTGTTGTATTGCTTACAAATTTGGATCTATGAGGCCTTTCTTCTTCTTGGAGAATTTACTGAAAAATCAATGGATGAGCCTTTTCCATTCCCCGCATCCTCAGATGGCACATTACAAAACATGATAAGATAATCAAAGGCGGCCCATTCAAGTATAAAGGAAAACTTACTGAGGTATGAAGTTAGTTTGTATCATGCAATAATACTACCATTGTATTCAATGTTATGTAAATATTAATTGATATTTTGTAGAATGTGCACCCGCACATCATCCCTACTGTTTGAGAAATGAACATGGATTACATGATTATGTTTTAGACATATACGGACTAAGTGAAGAATAACGTCCTCGATGGCTTGAAAAAAGAGTTAGAAGGGATGACTGTCCTTACTTCAAATGAGGATAGTGATGAGACGGGGATTTAGGTGGTAACCCCGTTGGAGTATGCATTGATGATGATGATTCTTGGAGCACCTCCAAAGATGCAAAGAATGTTAGATCTCCAAAAAAACAACATATGATATCGTATGTGATATGCATCAAGATATAAGGCCAATCATTCACGAGGAGATGGATATAGAGGTCAATCATCCAAAGCCCTCTTTTACACTATGTTTAGATGATATCTTATTTGTGGAATCGTTTAAAATAATGGAAGAGTGTGAGAATGAAGAGCAAGAATATGATGTTGATGATGAGCTTTATGTTGAGCAACCCTTAGTGATTTCCCAACCAACCGAACCATTCATTAATGAAGATGCCAAGGATGAGGAAATGGAATTAGAGTCAAAAGAAGAAATTAAGCACAACCTTCGTGAAGACTCTAGTCCATTTCGGGATAAAAATACTAATAGGGAAGTTATTCCAAAATTGAGGGATAGTCCTCATTCGAATCACTTTTCAACATTATACTTAGTGGATGTAATGAAAGTCGAATCACCCAAGCAAATGATGAATTTTGAAAATGAGGAGGAAGATTCTTACATTTTGGAGTTTGTCCTTCCAAAAGGGTATACTACAACCCCAATATTGAAGGACAAGGAGCTTAAAGATAGATGTCCATTTTGTGGATGTTTAAGATTCTCACCATTGCCAAATGATACCACACGAAAGTTTGATGTAAAATTGGGCAAGCATTTCAAGTCTTTGAAGTGGCGTGATAGAATATTCCTCATCATGCCCTCACATTTTCCCAACTTACCCCAAAGATGTATTGATCAAAAGTTAGGCCGGCATTTTAAATCCTCCAAGTGGAGATATAAATAATTATCAACAAGATATCTTGACGAAGTCTGAGTAGTCAAGATAACTGAGTCGAGCCACGACGTTAAACCAGGCGCTGCTTGGGAGGCAACCCAAGATATTTTGTTGTTTGTATTCGTATTATGTGGTTGAAATCAGATCTTCTCACCCATGGTGCCACAGGTATGGTTCTAAATCTCTTTTTTTGATTATACGTGTTGGGACCAATGCATGATATTAAGTTGACAGTGGGGCTACTTGTGGGTGTTGATGTCCTCCTGTGGGTTTTTTTGCCGTGCCTCTTTTCCCCAGAGTCTTGTTCGTAGTAGAGCAGGCATGTTTAGGTATACTATGTTTATTTTGTGATGTGTTATTGTTAACTGGAGAAAAATAAGTATCTAGAGCAGTTGACATATTTTTCTTGATTTTTGAGACTGATAAACACCTCTCCGTTGGTCTGTTTTATAATTGTGTGATATACATTTATGTTTGATCACTGTGCATCTTGTTATGGCATTAGTACTAGTGACATGATATCCACTGCTAAACAATCCCATGAACTGGATAGGTATTATCTTGTGATGCACCTTTGTGCCATGTGTGTGTGAGATACTACTTAGTTCCCTTTGTGTGTTAAATCCAGAACTTGCCCGGTTAGTCTTAACTTGGTTGAAAGATAGGGGTTAGGAAAGGATCATAGGCCGTTTTGATTTTTAAGTCACTTTTTGCCTAAATGACCTTCCCAGTATGCATGATATCTCTTGATCCCTATTTTGAGCATGAATTGACTATTTCTTTCTATGACACCTATCACCTTCTGTTTAGATTATAATGAACCTGTTTTGGCCCTAGTCCTCCTTGGACACTGTGTACTTAGACTTAGGTAAACATCCTAAGTTGAGGGTAGCTACCATAGGGTGTGTGATATAAACAGAGTATGAAGAAAGGTAGAATAGAAAGAAAAGAATAAGTGACAAAGAATAAAAAGCTGGGTGGCGTGGAAGAAGAATAAGAAAAGAAAAAGAATGAAAAAGAAAAGCCACATCCATCCTGAATAATGTGTGATTAAGAAAAGGAGAAAAAAAAAAGAAAAAGGTTAATAAGTGAACTCCAAAAGTTAAGGTAGTTCTAAGTAGGCTTAGTCACTCTAAATGCCATTGAATATCATACCAGCCCTTAGCCTACATTACAAGCTGAATAAAAGACCTATAGTGATCCTAACTTACCTGTCTAGACACCTTGGTAATGAAAATAAGGGCAAGCATATGGTATTTGACATGCATTGATTGAAATTTCTTTCTGAGAGTGAATGTCTCTTGACTGTCACCATATTGACATGCTTGAGTTCATATATGAGTGAGGAGGGACTTATTTGTTGTAAGGGCACATCGGTTGCATTGCTAGCTATTTACTTGTTTGGGTAGTGTAACTTGTACATATGTATGGTTATTGTTGTTGAATTAATGTCATATTTGGATTCCTTTGGGTCACATTGTTAATCTTCATTGATATGCACAATTGGATTTATAAGTATTGAACATGGAGAGTGGCATGAGTTTTGAGCTAAACTTGATAATTGATGATAGGCGAAATTACGCGCCTATATCAATATATTTTGCCCATATTTTAGCCTAGTTTCGAGAACTAATTATCTATTTCGTACACTTTTAGTCCTTTTTCCTGTAAATGAGCTAACAAATGTGATTAGGAAAGTTTCAGGTATAAATGATGCAAAATACAGCAATTTATGGCTTACTTGACGCAAAAGAAAGCTCACAAACGAGATGGAAAGGAGCTGGACGCATAAAGGACTAAATCTGCTGCATGGAAAATCTGTCCCGGGCTAAAACAGCATTTCTGAAGACTTTGGGACTTACAGACACAAAGCTGGATTTTTGCCATAATACATTAACCTAGTGCAATTAGGTTATGTGTTTCATCATTCTATTTGGATTATAATTTTGTAACCTTACCCTAGTACAATTGGGTCAAGGATTTCATTAGTATATTAGGATTTGGTTATTTATTTTATTAGTTTAGTAGGAGTAGGATAGGAGTATTATAAATACCCTATCATGTTAGAGATTTT
>NC_061113.1:241859080-241882578 GCF_002878395.1 Capsicum annuum
CGTGATATCCTTCGCATTCATGGGTAACTAAATCTCTTAGTTGGGGTTATGGAAGCCGAATGAGTTACTATCTATAGCTATGAGTTTGTGAGTTCAAGACAAGTATATTGCTTATATCATTATTCTCTTCATCTTAAATCTACATTCTTTGCGGTTCAAACACAAGAACACGCCATTCTAACATCTAACCTGTTCGAGAGAAAGGTTATTTGTCTAGAAAAGAAGACGCATAGACCAACGCCAGTCTAACATCTGACTTGTTCGAGAGAAAAGTTATTTGTCTGGAAAAGAGATAATGTCAAGGTAGTAGGACACCCTTTCCTATTAAAAAGCTAGTGCCGTACCTGGACTAACTTCTTGGAGAATTCGTACCGTTAGTCACGCTTTAAGCTCGAGAGAGTTAAAGTGAAATAGTCCTTGTTTAGGTCGAGAGACGCTTGGATTTACCATCGACTACAATTCTCTATAAGCAATTACATGTCAAGACTCTACACACTCATAGCCAATAGAGACGTATACCTCAGAAGGTGGACATAACCCCAACGCCTCAATTCTCATTGTTTACAACACACGTGACAATCTCTCTTTATTTTGCTATTTTCAGTTCTTACATTCTTGTTTTGGTTACATACTACAATCCCCCCTTTCCTACGAGACTTGCACTAAAAGTCTAGTAATTTCTCTTGCTTGTTGGCCAAGCTATTCTCTGTGGGATCGATACCCAACCCAGGTTGGGTTCTATATTTGCTAACGACCGCTTTACACTCCCACGAGAGCTGTAGATTGAGCGTTATCAATAATCAACTGTGATAGGTATCTTATGTGTCTCTTGGTTAAGCAGTGTAGTATGGTGTTATGTAGTTGCTTGAGGAAAAGCAATTATTTTAAGTTGAGGGTGTTGATGCGCTAGATTTTTGTAGCACATTTAAGACTTTTTAACTTGAAATAATTGTAAGTTCTTACGTAATTATTGGTGTTTTTGATGTTATTTCATAAGATTTTGTAGAAAAGTCAAGATGCATGGAAATAAATAACAATGGAGAAAAAGAGTAAAATTTGGTACAAGTGAGCTTATATAAGTTTGACGACATTTCTTGCAAGCCATCAGAGATGTGGTAAGCTACCAGAAAAAGGCGTCAGGAAGAACAGTGAAGAAGAGTTGCTGGATGAAGGTGACGACATTCTCAATATGCCATCACAAGTGTGGTAAGCCGTCAGAAGATGTCGTCAAGTGGGAAAGAACATGGTGAAATAAGATGAAGGTCTGACAACATTTTTTACTCGCCCTCACCCCTCTGGTAAGTCATCAGAGGACATCGTCAGAGTAAGGCAGAACAGGTTAAGAAGGCACGACTTTTGACGACATATCTGAGATGCCGTCAGAAGCCTGACGATCAACACTAATATGCAGTCAACTAAATCCGAGCCTAGCTTTGATGTTGTTATTTTATTACCTTAATTAGGCTTTAGTATAAATAGCATCTTTAGGGTTTTTAATTAATTAATAAATCATCTATCAGACAATTAAACTAGGGAAGAGAGGCACGTAACATTGCTTTGTTACATCAATTATTCTTCTCATTTTTATCAACTATTTTTAGGTTTCTACCTTATGATTCAATCGAAGAAACTACTCGTTGTTTTCCATCTAATCGTAAGTTATCCTTATCATTATGAATTCAACTTGTGATTTCATTCATCAAATCATGAGCGGCTTATTCCATTAGCTGGGGTTATGGGATCCATGAATTAGGGTTTGATATGATACTAGGTGTTTAACAGATTCAAAGAGTAGTGGAACATCCTGAAATTCTGTGATTTTAACTGAAATCTAGTGGTTGCAAACATTAGATTATGCCTTAGGTTTTATTTGCTTCTAACGGAGAAATAGACTAGAGGACAGAAATTATCAACAGGGACTCGGAAGCTACCAACCTTCTGTTTAATGATTAATGCCGTAACTGGATTAATCTACCTGAGATAACATCCATTTGGATATAGATAAGTTATCTAAGTTCGAGAGAATTAGATAATAAATTGTCTGGTGAGGTCGAGAGATAAGCCAGATAGTATAATCGTCAGGGGTATTCTGCTGTTCTAATCATTCCAAGAATCTGTAGCATTACCTAGTATCTGTCAATTCTCGAAACCCTTGGTGAACATAGCTCTAGTTTCCCATTTATATTGATTACAAACATTACCATTGAAGTGACAACATTACTTGATACTTTCAAAACCCCATCTTAATTTTATATTTTCATACCATTTGTTTGAATTGAACTTGTAGCTATAGCTTCAAATTAGCTTAGTCGCTACTCATATTGTTCCCTGTGGATTCGACCCTGACTCCAAAGTTGGGTAAATATATTGATGACGACCGCCTTATACTAATTTGAGGTATAAGTTGAGCGTTATCAAAAGTGGCGCCGTTGCCGGGGAACAATTTGGCGTATTGAGTTAGTTTGGTATTTTAGCCTACTTGCTTGAATTCAAACTTGTAAAAAAAAAATTTAGTTTTCTTTTATTTCTTATGTTAGGTAGATTTTTATTTTTGTTTACTTATTACTGTGGCATCGTGGAATGAACATGATCTTGGTGGTTGGAAATATTATCTTAATGATCCATGTCCATATTGTGATATACCTCACTTTTGGCAAGACTGTGGATATGCTCCTCGGAGAGAGATGTGTGCACCATCTCCATCCTATCAGGAATATGATTGTTCTATATGTGGTGATCAAGATGGATATTGGAGTGATTGCCCTAATGCCCCATCCCCCTATTGTGCTAACCCAAATTCTAGTTCTTCTTATGAGTCTGACAGGTCTTATGGTCAAGAAAAGGAAGAACAAAGCACCAAAAAGAGTAGCATGGAAGCTATGTTACAAGAAATGTTAGATCTCCAGAGAGAAACATATGATATCGTATGTGATATGCATCAAGACATAAGGCCAATCATTCATGAAGAGATGGATATAGAGGTCAATCATCCAAAGCACTCTTTCACATTATGTTTAGATGATATCTTGTCTGCGGAATCATTTAAAATAATGGAAGACTGTGAGGATGAAGATCAAGAATCCTATGTTGATGATGAGCTTGATGTTAAGCAACCTTTCGTGATTTCCCAACCAACCGAACCATTCATTAATGAAGATGCCAAGGATGAGGAAATGGTATTAGAGTCAAAAGAATAAATTAAGCACAACCCTCGTAAAGACTCTAGTCCATTTCGAGGTAAAAATACTAATAGGGAAGTTATTCCAAAATTGAGGGATAGTCCTCATTCGAATCACTTTTCAACATTATGCTTAGTGGATGTGATGAAAGTTGAATCACCCAAGCAAATAATAAATTTTGAAAATAAGGAGGAAGATTCTTACATTTTGGAGTTTATCCTTCCAAAAGGGTATACTACAACCCCAATATTGAAGGCCAAGGAGCTTAAAGATCGATCTCCATTTAGTGGCTATTTAAGATTCTCACCGTTGCCAAATAATCCCACACAAAATTTTGATGCAAAATTAGGCAAGCAGTTCAAGTCTTCGAAGTGGCATGATAGAACATTCCTCATCATGCCCTCATATTTACCCAACACACCCTGAAGATGTATTGATCAAAAGTTGGGCCGGCGTTTTAAATCCTCCTAATGGAGATATAAATAATTATCAACAAGATATCTTGACGAAGTCTGAGTAGTCAAGATAACTGAGGCGAGCCACGATGTTAAACCAGGCGCTGCTTGGGAGGCAACCCAAGGTATTTTGTTGTTTGTATTCATATTATGTGATTGACATCAGATCTTCGCACCCATGGTGCCACAGGTATAGTTCTAACTCTCTTGTTTTAATTTGACGTGTTGGGAACAATGCATGATATTAAGTTGAGGGTGGGGCTACTTATGGGTGTTGATGTCCTCCTGGGGGTTTTTTTGTCGTGCCTCTTTTCTTCGGAGTCTTGTTTCTAGTAGAGCTTCAAGTTTAGGCTTACTGTGTTTGTTTTGTGATGTTTTGTGGTTAACTGGATAAAAATAAGTATCTAGAGCAGTTGACATATTTTTGTTGATTTTTTAGACTGAGAAACACCTCTCCATTGGTTTGTTTTATAACTGTATGATATATATTTATGTGTGACCACTGTGCATCTTGTTATGGCATTAGTACTAGTGACATGATATCCACTGCTAAACAACCGCATGAACCGGATAGGTAGTAGCTTGTGATGCACCTTTGTGCCATGTGTGTGTGAGATATTACTTAGTTTCCTTTGTGTGTTAAATCCAGAACTTGCCCGGTTAGTCTTACCTTGGTTAAAGATAGGGGTTAGGAAAGGATCATAGACCGTTTTGATTTTTAAGTCACTTTTTGCCTAAATGACCTTCCCTGTATGCATGATATCTCTTGATCCCTATTTTGAGCATGAATTGACTATTTCTTTCTATGACATCTATCACCTCCTGTTTAGATTATAATGAACCTATTTTGGCCCTGGTCCTCCTTGGATACTGTGTACCTAGATTTAGGTAAACAACCTAAATTGAGGGTGGCTATTATAGGGGTGCGTGATGTAAACTGAGTATGAAGAAAGGTAGAATAAAAGGAAAAGAATAAGTGAAAAAGAATAAAAAGCTGGGTGGTGTGGAAGAAGAATATAAAAAGAAAAAGAATGAAAAAGAAAAGTCACATCCATCCTGAATAATGTGTGATCAAGAAAAGGAGAAAAAAAAGGTTAATAAGTGAACCCCAAAAGTTAAGGTAGTGCCAAGGAGGCTTAGTCACTCTAAATATCATTGAATATCATACTAGCCCTTAGCCTATATTACAAGCCGAAGAAAATACCTATAGAGATCCTAACTTACCTGTCTGGACACCTTGGTAGTGAAAATAAGGGAAAGCATATGGTATTTGACATGCATTGATTGGAATTTCTTTCTGAGAGTGAGTTTCTCTTGACCGTCCCCGTATTGACATGCTTGAGTTCATATACGAGTGAGGAGGGACTTATTTGTTGTAAGGGCACATCGGTTGCATTGCTAGCTGTTTACTTGTTTGGGTAGTGTAACTTGTACATATGCATGGTTATTGTTGCTGAATTGATGCCATATCTTGATTCCTTTGGGTCACATTGTTAATCTTCATTGATATGCACAATTGGATTTATAAGTAATTGAACGTGGGGAGTGGCATGAGTTTTGAGCTAAACTTGATAATCAACTGTGATAGGTATCTTATGTGTCTCTTGGTTAAGCATCATAGTATGGTGTTATGTAGTTGCTTGAGGACAAGCAAATATTTTAAATTGAGGGTGTTGATGTGCTAGATTTTTGTAGCATATTTAAGACTTTTTAACTTGAAATAATTGTAAGTTCTTAAGTAATTATTGGTGTTTTTTATGTTATTTCTTAAGATTTTGTAGGAAAGTCAAGATGCATGGAAAGAAATAACAATGGAGCAAAAGAGTAAAATCTGGTACAAGTGAGCTGATATGAGTCTGACGGCATTTCTTGCAAGCCGTCAGAGATGTGGTAAGCTACCAGAAAAAGGCGTCAGGAAGAACAGTGAAGAAGAGTTGCTGGATGAAGGTGACGACATTCTCAAGATGTCGTCACAAGTGTGGTAAGCCGACAGAAGATACCATCAAGTGGGACAGAACATGGTGAAATAAGATGAAGGTATGACGACTTTGCTACACACCGTCACCCCTCTGGTAAGCCATCGGAGGACATCGTCAGAGTAAGCCAGAAAAGGTTAAGAAGGCACGACTTCTGACGACATATCTGAGACGCCGTCAGAAGCCTGACGATCAACACCAATATGACGTCACCTAAATCCGAGCCCAGCTGTGATTTTGTTATTTTATTACCTTAATTAGGCTTTAGTATAAATAGCATCTTTTAGGGTTTTTGATTATTTAATAAATCATCTATGAGACAATTAAACTAGGGAAGAGAGGCACGTAACATTGTTCTCTTACATCAATTATTCTTCTTATTTTTATCCACTATTTTTGGGTTTCTACCTTGGGATTCAATTAAAGAAACTACTTGTTGTTTTCCATCTAATCGTAAGTTATCCTTATCATTATGAATTCAACTTTTGATTTTGTTCATCAAATTATGAGCGGCTAATTCCATTAGCCGATGTTATGGGATCCATGGATCGGGGTTTGATACGATACTAGATGTTTAACGGATTCAAAGAGTAGTGGAACATCTTGAAATTCTGTGATTTTAACTGAAATCTGGTGGTTGCAAACATTAGATTATGCCTTAGGTTTTATTTTGCTTCTAACGAAGAAATAGACTAGAGGACGGGAATTATCAACAGGGACTCGAAAGCTACCAACCTTCTGTTTAATGATTAATGTCGTAACTAGATTAATCTACCTGAGATAACATCCGTTTGGATATAGATAAGTTATCTAAGTTTGAGAGAATTAGATAACAAATTGTCTGGTGAGGTCGAGAGATAAGTCAGATAGTATAATCATCAGGGGTATTCTGCTGTTCTAATCATCCGAGAATCTGTAGCATTACCTCGTATCTATCAATTCTCGAAACCCTTGGTAAACATAGCTCTGGTTTTCCATTTATATTGATTACAAACATTAATATTGAAGTGACAACATTACTTGATACTTTCAATACCCCATCTTAATTTTATATTTTCATACCATTTGTTTGAACTGAACTTGTAGCTATAGCTTCAAATTATCTTAATCGCCACTCACATTATTCCCTGTGAATTCGACCCCGACTCCAAAGTTGGGTAAATATATTGACGACGATCGCCTTACACAAATTTAAGGTGTAAGTTGAGCATTATCATATGCTCAGATCCCATAACTCATTTTATACTTCTTATGATTGGTGAGATTCATCTTATAGTCATGTATGCCTCCATTCAGATCACTTTGATAAATCCCTGATATTGATTTGCTATTCCTCGGGCCTCAGTTAAGTGTCAAGTTTCGTATAGTATCCTTCCATGCTTCAAGGCCTTATGTTCTAGCCTTTTTGGGACTCCTCCTTATGTAATGATTGTGGTGATGAGTGAATGTTTCTTGTTGATGGAATATCATATTATGCTTGTTTAGATAAGGCCATAAGTGTGAAGTAATATTGGGGTCAAGTCTTTGATGTATGTGATGGTTAGTTGAAATTTGTGTGTGTATGTTCTTGAGGTAGCACGTGGGAAATGTATTGATAGTGGTTTAGAGAATATATGAAGTATGCCTTTATGGGTGTTTGCCTTAAAGTTCATATGTGGTTATAAATATAGGCTTGAATGACATGTTGGGATTTAAGTGGAGGAACGCAATATGCGCTAGTGAATCCATAGTAAGAGTTCAAAGTTTGTCATTGAAGTGATAAGGCACGTTATGCTTAAGGTGTAAACTTTAAAAAGATATAGAAAGATTTATCATGCCCCTATGATAATTATTAGTTGAATCGAATAAGTATGATATTTAAGGTGTATAGTTGAGGGAGTATTCGAGAAGTGTGCTAAGCTTGAAAGTAAGAAGTTGCATTGCCTAAGGCCTTGTAATTCTGTCCTAGTTTACGAGTTATATGTCTATATTCTATGCTATAGAGTAATGTCACTGTTGTGATTCCTTAGTTTGATGTCTTGTGCAACTCATGTCCAAGATTCCTTTCTCCCTAATGCTACTAGGACTTCCTTAGAAATAGTGTTTAAGAGATACTCCAATTTAGTATAAGTGTCCAGTATAATTCAGTTTAATAGTCAGGCAGACAAATTACTGTGGTTTTCCATATTTTCACCTAGTCCTACTATTCGAAGTCCAATACGTATGACCATCCCAAAAGATAATATATTCCATCCGTGTAAGTTGCGAACTCAGTTCAGTCCAAACATCATTTTCAGATTCAGTTATTTAGTCATGACTCAGTTCATAAGAGTTCAGCACATAATCTCAAATTTTTCCAGCTATTTTAGCTCAAACAGTGTAATACCTTTGTATGATCTAAATCTTGTTGGCTCATGATTCGTACTTACATAAGTTATCACTTCCAAATTCAATGTGTGTGATTTGAGCATAAACACTTGGGGGGGGATCCTAAACACTCAGCATGAATTAGCTCCTTAAAAAGAGTAAGGGCTAGTCAGCTTAGAATTCAGTTTCAAGATATAAGTTTAAATGTTTCAAATCAGTTATATCCTTTCTAAGAAGACGCATCATGTTTGCATTATTCCATACCTCTAAGCTTCAATATTCCTACCCATCATTTGGGGATAAATGATCCCAAGGGGGAGATAATGTAACACCCCGCATTTTGGGCTAGAACAAAAATTGTCATTTCTATGCGTAGATAATCCAAAAACCATAAATCCTATGCTAATTTGGCATGTTAATCAATTATGTAGTGTGGGAACCTATCTGAGCATGAATTAAGATCATAGAGGTCCCCTAACTCAAGGACAAGTTGAAAGCTTTCCTATCGTTCGAGGTTGAGTGAGCGTCGAAACTTGGGTCAATTTCAATCAAATATAACTCTTGATATATACATAATTAGAGGGCCTACTATATTTCAAATGAAATCTCTTCGAATTAGCTTTCCAATGATACAAATTTTGCCAAAATCCGATATCTGAGTGAAAAGCTATGGCCATTTTCGTGACTGAGACAATAGCATTGCACGATTAACGTGCGACGCATGCTCTGTCGTACGCACCCAATTTTTAGGTTCTGTTTTCACGTTTTTAAGGGCAAAAGTTTTATTTTCCACCCCCTATTCGCCATAACACAGAATTAAATCCCTCTAAAACCAAAATAAGGTCATTCTCCCTCAAAATCACCAAGAACACTTCTTAGGATTTCAACCCAAAGATCAAAATATCTTAAGATTTCACCATGGATTTTCAATAATTCTTCGATATTCAAAATCACCATTGCGAGGGTTACAAGAAGTACCTATTAATTGTTCGAATAGCATCCCTAAAGCATGAGTTCATTCAAGAGTCATAAATTAAGGTACATGGGGTTTTCCTAAAATTTTATGGGTAAAGAAATCTTTAATGAATTATGCTAAGGGTTTAGAAATCATGATTTTAAGGAAAGGGTTTTGAATTTACGATTCTTAAGCATGTTTTAGAAGCCTTGATGGTGCTGATTTGGTCTTTAGGACTTCCCTCAAATTGATTTGAAATCCTATATATATGTATGTATGTGTTTAAAGTGTTATTTGAATTGAGAGCATGACTCACATAGAATCCATCTTTTTTTTATGATTTTTCCCACTTTTCATATGATATGGATTGATTCAAAATGCATCCTAAAAAGCATAATACGAAATGTCTTGGTTAAATTTTATGATTTGATTATGGTTTTGAATTCAAAAGAGAGGATTGTTTATGTTGAAAAATGTTGAATATAAATATAAAATGAAAAGAGTTGCATGGTTTGACAAAGATTTCAGGACCACCACAGGGTTATTGAAAGAATGAGAATCCTTGCATAGTTTTGATTTGTTCTTTTGGAATATGAAATATCTTATACTATTTGTATGTTTGGGTGGTATGAATTGAGTTTTAATGAAAGAATCATGCATGATACATTATGTCTCAAAAATAGGACTTGCAAGTCTTGGTGTGACGACACCAATTTAGATAATGCCATGGTAATTCAGAACAGAATAGAATAAATATTTGAAATCAGATTTTCAGATGTTGAAATAGGAATGATGCATGTTTAGAAATGGTTAAAAATGGGCACAAAGAGACGTTAGGTGGTTCTCCGAAGAAGGCATAGTTCAGACAACTCATTGCCCGAAACCATGTTTTGCCGATACGGGTATATTATTATTGTACGCTGGCGACGTCCCTGTGGCGTAGTAGATTTAAAGACTCCAACCCTTGCAAAAAACTTGGATTGGGGGCTTCCCCGCCGAGTCAATGGAGGATTACATATAGCCCGTGGAATATCAGACTTGTAGGAGAGTGCCACCTAACTCAGAAGTAATACAAAGATCAAAAATTGCATTGACTGAAATGTTTTATATTTTCAAAAGTATCCATGTGTTTTAAAATTATATCTTTCATGATGTTTATGACTAGATCTCAACTATTTTATTTACATAAAAAATTTATTTTGGATTTCTTCATGTACTAGTACAATTGTATTGACCCCCTACCTCCCAGGTTCTGAGGCTCAATCTAGCGGTCCTGACAAGCAGTAGATTTCTTTCAGCAGAAGTGCAGAGTTCAGTTGGTGAGCCTTCTATATTTCAGAAGGCCTATTAGTTTTCAGTCAGTTATCATTTATTATGATTTTGGTCTACTGGGGCCTTGTCCCAGTTTTTAGACAATTATTATTTTCAGATGTAGTAGAGATTTTACAGACTGGTTCAGACATTGTCTAGTTATTGTTGGGCTTCACTTTCTATATTATAAATTGTGTTCAGATTCATGACCATGATTCCGTTCATTATGTATTTTTCAAATTTCCTATTTGTGTATGAATGGTTTATATGATTACAAGTTAAAAGGGCTCTCAGGTCTTCATAATTCGGGATATCCATCACGGTCAGGGCCCCAGTTCGGGTCGTGATAGTTATAGAAACAATTTGCTTTCTTTAAGTATTCATGTCGTGCTAGTGAGAATAATCTCAAGTTAATCTCTTATTCTAATCCATTTCTTCTCTTCATTTATAAAACATGCCTCCCAAGAGAAGAACTCAGCCTGTCCAAGCAGATCTCTTAAATGAATATGTTTCTCATGCAGAGTTCAACGCTGCATTCACTTCTCTTGTTCAGTCAGTAATTGCTCAAAATGAATAACCAACTATTTTTTTGGCCAATCCAATGGCCAATTCAGCTGCATCCAGGATCGAGTCTTCACCCGAATGAATCCTCCATTCTTTTTCGGGTCTAAGTCAGACGAAGACCCTCGAAATTTCTTGATCAGGTGCAGAAGGTTACAGACATCATGGGGGTGACTACTTTTGAGAGTGCTGAGTTAACTGCATATCAGTTGCAGGATGTGGCTCATACTTGGTACAAGCAGTAGAAGTCAGAGAGGGCAGTTGATGCAGGGTCTGTAGAGTGGGAGGAGTTTGCCTCTGCTTTTCTTGATAGATTCTTTCCCCTAAAGTTGAGGGAAGATAAAGTGTTAGAATTTATCAACCTCAGGTAGGGCAACATGACCGTGAAAGAGTATTCTCTTAAGTTTACTTAATTAACCGGATATGCTCCTCATGTAGTGGCAGATAGCCGGTCCAAAATGAGTAATTTTGTTTTTAAGGTAAATGATAGCGTGGTCAATGACTGCAGAACTGCGATGTTAAATAATGGCATGAACATAGCTATACTCATGACCCATGCTCTGAAATACAAGAGTAGAAGATTAAGCAGAAGGAGAACCAGAATAAGAGAACTAGGACAGGTAACTTCAATTTCAATCAGACTAAGTCAAAGATAGGAAATTGTTCTTAGTTTCATCCTAAGTCATCAGTTTCAGCTCCTTCTTCATCTAGTGCTCCAGTGCCAAAATTCAGAGACGTCAACAGAGATAGAGCGCCAGGATCTAAGTCTCAGGGTAGTGTTAGTAGTGCCCGAACTAATCCCCTTTGTCAAACTTATGGTAAGAACCACACGGGTGTTTGTAGAGCTGATAGCAATGTCTGTTTCGGATGTGGAAAGCCAGGCCACCATGACAGAGATTGCCCCCAGTCAGGTTATCAGAGTTATCTTCACTCTTTATCTCAATCCGATCGTCTGAATCGGTAGGGTGCCACCTCCAGTGCTACTAGTAGGAAATGCCCAAATTATTTTTATGCTCTCCAGTCCTGGCAGGATCAAGAAAATTCTCCTGATGTGGTTACTGGTATGTTACAGATCTTTCATGTTCATATTTATGCTTTTCTAGATCCAGGAGCCTCTTTGTCTTTTGTTACTCCTTATATAGCAATTGATTTCGGAGTCAGTCCCAAAATTCTAGCAGATCCCTTCTCAGTATCTACCCAGTGGGTAAAACCATGATAGCCCGGCGAGTATATAGGAAATGCTCGGTTATGATATTTCAGAAAGTTACTTCAACAAATTTAGTTGAATTAGAGATGAGTGCTTTTGATGTCATTCTCGGCATGGATTGGCTTCATTCCTGCTATGCTATAGTCGACTGTAGAAATAGAATAGTCCATTTTTAGTTCCTGAATGAACCTATCCTAGAGTAGAGAGGTAGTACTTCAGCTTTCAGAGGTTAGCTTGTTTCCTACCTACGGGATAGAAAAATAATATCTAAGGGATGTGTCTATCATTTCGTTCATGTTAAAGACACTAGTTCTGAAACTCCTAATATTGAATCAGTCCGAGTTATTTATGAATATTAAAATTTCTTTCCCGAAGATCTTCCAGGGATTCCTCACGAAAGGGAAATAGACTTCGACATTGATTTACTTCCAGATACTCAGCCCATATCTATTCCGCTATATAGAATGGCACCTGCAGAGCTAAAAGAACTGAAAGATCAGTTAAGAGATCTCTTAGATAAGGGATTCATCAGGCCTAGTGTGTCCCCATGGGGTGCACCAGTTTTATTCATGCAAAATAAAGACTATTCTCTCAGAATGCACATAGATTACCGTCATCTCAATACAGTCACAGTCAAGAACAAGTATCCACTTCCCAAAATTGATGACTTGTTTGACCAACTTCATGGTGCCAGCTATTTCTCTAAGAGAGACCTTAGATCAAGCTATCATCAGCATAGAATCAGAGAAAGTGATATTCCAAAAATAGCTTTTCATACTCGGTATGGTCACTTCAAATTCTTAGTCATGTCCTTTGGTCACTTCGGGTGTTCAAGCAGTACTTGGACACATTCATCATAGTCTTCATTGAAAATATCCTTGTCTATTCCCATAGTGAGCAGGATTATACAGACTATCTCAGAATAGTGCTTTAGACTCTCAGAAATCATCAGTTGTTTGCCAAATTTAGTAAGTGCAAATTTTGGCTAAGGTCAGTAAAATTTCTTGGTCATAGTATTTCCGATAATGGCATTAGAGTTAATCCTCAAAAGATCGAAGCAGTAAGAAACTAGCCTCGCCCTGTCTCTCTATCCGATATCAGGAGTTTCTTGGGTTTGGCTGGCTATTGCAGACGGTTTGTTAAGGGATTTTCTTATATTGCATCCCTTATGTCCAGACTGACTCAGAAGAAAGTCAAATTTCAGTGGTCAGATTTATGCGAGAAGAGTTTTCAGGAGTTGAAAACTCGACTCACCTCAGCTCTAGTACTAGCATTATCGGATGGTTCAGATGGGTTCGTAGTATATTGTGATGCATCTAGAGTAGGTTTGGGTTGTCTCCTTATGCAGCATAGTAAGGTCATGGCCTACGCCTCCATACAGTTAAAGCCCCATGAGAAGAATTATCCTACTCATGATCTTGAGTTAGCAGCCGTAGTCTTTTCCTTAAAGATTTAGAGGCAATACTTATACGGAGTTCATGTAGATGTCTTCACAGATCATAAAAGTCTTTAGTATGTCTTTTCTCAGAAAGATCTCAATCTTCCTCAGAGAAGGTGGTTAGAGCTCTTGAAAGATTATGACATGAGTGTTCTTTATCATCCGCGCAAGGCCAACGTAGTGGCCGACGCTCTCAATAGACTGTCTATGCGTAGTGTTACTCATGTTGAAGACAGTAAGAAGAAGTTAACTCAGGAAGTCCATGAGCTTGCCAGACTAGGTGTTCTCTTAGTCGATTCTTCAAAGGGTGGTGTATATGTTCAGAATAGTTTAGAATCATCTTTAGTTTTTGAGTTGAAAGAAAAATAAGATAGATATCCCAGCCTTGTCAAGTTAAAAGAGTCAGTCAGAGACCAGAAAGTAGACGTTTTCTCCTAAGGGGGAGATGGTGTGTTGCGTTGTCAAGGTCGTCTCTGTGTTCCTAGTGTAGATTACTTGAGGCAGCAAATTCTTGTAAAAATGCATGATGCTCGCTATTCTATTCATCTAGGGGCCACTAAGATGTACAACGACTTGCGGGAGATCTATTGGTGTAGTGGGATGAAGAGAGATATTGTAGAGTTTATGGCTAAGTGCTCTACATGTCAGCAGGTTAAGATAGAGCATCAGAATCCTAGTGGTCCCATGTAGGAGTTCATTATTCCTACTTGGAAGTGAGAAGAAGTGAAAATGGACTTCGTAACGGGTTTCCCTCGCACTCATCACCAACATAATTCAGTGTGGGTCATTGTAGATAGGATAACCAAATCAGCTTATTTCCTTCTCGTTCATACCTCTTATTCAGCCAAAGATTACACCAAACTCTACATCAGGGAGTAGGTCAGATTGCACGTTGTTCTATTATCTATTATCTTAGACAGAGGTACTCAGTTCACCTCTTATTTTTGGAAAGCATTCCAAAAGGGTCTTGGTACCCAAGTTCATCTCAGTACAGTCTTTCATCCTCAGACAGATGGTCTAGTAGAAAGGACCATTCAGACTTTAAAAGATATGCTAAAGGCGTGTGCGATTGATTTCAAGGGAAGTTGGGATGACCACTTGCCTTTGATTGAATTTGCACACAACAATAGATATCATTTCAGTATTAAGATGGCTCCATTAGAAACTCTCTATGGTAGGAGATGCAGATCTCCAGTTGGTTGGTTCAAAGTTAGTAAGGCCTCAGTTATAGGGCCTGACTTAGTATTCGATGCCTTAAAGAAGGTGCAGTTGATTAGAGAGAGACTTCGGGCTGCTCAAAGCTGACAGAAGTCCTATGCAGATATGCGTAGAAAATATCTCGAGTTTGATATTAGCAATCATGTTTATCTCAAGATCTTTCCTATAAAGGAAGTAAAGAGATTCAACAAGAAGGAAAATCTCAGTCCCCAATATGTCGGTCACTTCAAAATTCTCAGTATCTTATGAGCTCAAGTTGCCCTCAGATCTAGCCTCAGTTCATACAGTCTTTCATGTCTCTTTGCTCAAGAAGTGCATAGGTGACCCATTAGTTGTAGTCCCTATTCAAAGCTTAGATATTCAGAACAGCCTCTCTTATGAAGAGGTTCCAGTTGAAATCCTAGACTATCGACTCGTAGACTGAGGAACAAAGATGTCCCTTTAGTCAAAGTTCTTTGGAGGAATCAGTCTATTGAAGGAGCTACTTAAGAAGCAGAAGCAGACATGAAAACCAAGTATCCTCACCTCTTCACCGCTAACTTAGATTCAGCTCAAGGTAATGATTCTCCTTAAGCTTATTTAGTTTCACGATTCATAATTTCATTACAAACTTGGTACTGTGTACCATTGCATATTCAGTCATGCATTCATGAATCAGTTACACATGCATCAGATACGTATGTTCAGTATGTAATATTCAGTTTATCATTCATGCAAGTCATGGAATCATATTTCAGTAGTTTATGTCTTTACAGTCAGTCTCATTCGAGGATAAATGTTCCCAAGGGGGAGATATTATAAGATCCCGCAAGTTTACGTGTTAGAAATCAGCTCTTTAAGCTCTTCAAAAGCTCCAATACTTAGAAAATTTTAGCTAAGTATTCAACACTTAGTCTCATTTTAAGCCTCCAAACTTCAGGGATTTATTTAATGACCTTCCCGGCCTCTGTTTTCTTATTTTCAAGTTGCGTTGCGATGGGGCAAGGTCTTAGTAGATCTCGAGTGAGTTTCAGAATTTTTGGAATAGTGTAAGGGAATGTTTGGGTACCCAAACCAGTAGCTAAAGGAAATAGGACCATGACACCCTGGCTATAGCACCGCTCTAGGCGGGGCGACGCCTTGCAAGTTCGGCGGACTAGGCAGGGCGGCGCCTTGTGGATCACCCCAGGCCAAATTTCTGCATTCCATACCCGAATTTATAAGGGGTAAAATGATCCTTTTCCACCCTATATATACTCTTCAACACGGGATTTGACCCTTTAGAAGCCGAAATATTGTGTTTCTCTCAAAAATTGCTCAAGAATAAATTTAGGGTTTCAATAGGGCATCTAAATTCAAGGTTCAAAGTCAAGAATCTCTCCGTCAATCTTTGTGAAATCATAAATGAAGGTATGAAATGTGTACATTCATGGATTCCTTTCATCCATGAATTCCAAGAATCCCGCTTATAAATTATTTATCATGATATTTATGTTGTGAAGTGATATATTTATGTTTTTATGGTTGTATGACTTCCAAGATTGAATCTTTATCGTGTTATCATGAAACCATGCTAGTATAGGGTTGAAATACATGCAATGGAGTTAAATTGTGGAATCATATTATGTTAAATTGATAGTCACACCTATTCCCTAGTTTGTGCAAGTAAGGTGTTTGATAAAATGCTTAAAGGACTAGAGACCATGAAATGTAGCTTGATTGTGACCTAAATATCAAATGTATGCTATTTTCTTACGTTCAAATGAATCCCATGCTATTAATGTGCCTTGTAAATATTGTTGTATTGCTCATGAATTAGCCTTATGAAATTATGCCATGGTTACTTCCAATCCTATTTATGTACAAGATTTTAATAACTATGTACTCCATGAAATCCCCGACTTATGGTATTATGGATTGTTGATGGTGATCTTATACTCAAGAATGTCGTGTCTTGTCAATTTCCTTCTATCGAGTCTCGGGGGTACTTGTACCCGAAAAATGTAGTTGTGCGCCTAGAGACAGTGTTATGTTTTAACAATATCCTCAGTCAAGCCATGTTCATTATAACTCAGTCAGAAATGTAACTCAGCAAAGGCTCAGTATACTCAGTAATCTCAGTAAATCTCAAAAAAACTTAGTAATTCAGTAGTGTCAGTACTATATTGTTAGTTAACGGAACTCAGTTAACTCAATCCAGCTAGTTTAGTTATTCATGTTCAGTATCTATCTAGTTGGGAGTAGAGATTAGCATCGAGTGAACCCAAGGATGGGAATACACACTATCAGATGAGGGTGTGATTCCTAGAAGCAATCCTTGCATTCCAAAACTATGTAGCTAGCATAGTTTGAGACATCAACGCTATCAGATCAAGGGTTGATGAGGTGGATTAACACTGTCATATGAGGGTCCCACCGTTCTCTTTTGGGGGATACTATCAGATGAGGGTCACCCACAACTTTTCCTTACTAGTGGCGCGGTATTAACACCATTCCAATTAGGGTTATAGATTGGACCCCAACTTAGCTATAATAGCATATTTGGGGCATGTCAGTTAGATGACTACTTCTCACAGTCTCAAAATAAGTCTCAGTAAAAGAACTCATATAGTTCTTCAGATTTCAGGACTGTCAGATACAGTTAACTCAGTACAGCACGGAACTCAGCTAGTTCCATCAGAACTTAGATTGTCATACACAGTCGCTTAATTATATCATTTATATCAGTCCTCAGTATCTTATGTTATCAGTAATTATGTTATCACAAATTCAGTTACAGTTTCATGTTTATGCTTGTATTCTAACGTTCATGTTAGACAGTCAGTCAGTTTATGTTCATGCATATAAATCCTTGCATTTAGCCTACCTCACTTTCATACTCAGTACATTTAGTCGTACTGATGCATTCGCGCTATGGTGTTTTATATGCCATAGGTTCAAAGACACGAGCTCCAGATCAGCAGTAGCATTTCTATTTTTGTAGTCAGAGTTTGCAGTGAGTCCTCATTCTTCGGGGACATGATTACTATTCTTATTTTCTCATTACTTAGTTTATTTCAGTAGATGGAGTTAGTTGGAGATATGTCCTTCAACTTCTTATTCAGACACTTAGTTTAGAGGCTTTCAGACCAGCATGTTCAGATAGTTGTTTCAATTTTATCCAGTTGTTTTAGGTATTATATTACCCCTCTCAGATGTTATATTTTACCAGTTATGCAGTTTTGAACCTTATGGCTTACCAGTCTTTATTTTCACATTTATATACAGTATGTTATGCTGTGTACAGGTACAGATATCAGTCATGGGTTAGCTTGTGGTCCTTCGGGATCATAGGAATTGTGTAGCATCTCGGATACTAAATTTAGGGTGTTACATAGACTGAGACTAATTTCTGAATCTACTGAGCTTTCTTGAGTTCTGTAACTAACTGAAATCTATTGAACATGGCTTGACTGAGATTATCTTGAAACTGACACTTGGCTCTAGGTATACAGCTAAATTGTCGAGTATAAATACCCCCAGGACTCGATAGCATAAATTAATAAAACGGAGCAAAATCTTAAACAGCATATGAATACTCACCTGGTCACATTTCACTCATAGGAGCATTTCATCAAACACTTATAATGCATTAACTTGTACATGAATGAGGAACCCATGTTTGCATGCTATAATGGCATTGTTTTCTTTTCATAGATAATTTATCAAACACATAGGATGCATACTTGATTCATGAGGTCATAAACACTTAGGATTGACATGATTACAATAATCAACTTGCACATTGAAGGGTTTATCTTGAATATCATGTAACTCATCACATACTAGGGGAAATTCTTGGGGACTTGGGATCTAAAACATGGACAACACATAATCATGTCAATTATACTACTCAATCCTGCAAATTCATAGATTTTAATATGTGGATTACTCAATTCAACATACATGCTATTCAAATTCATCGAATCTACCAATAATCATATATTTAAACTCAATAAATGTCAAAAACATGAACCCAATCTACTTTCATACATCCCAATCAAGAATCACAACTCTTGAAGTTTTAAAAATGAATTCTTTGACTTCATGGGCGAAAGGGGCCCATGAATGAACATCTAACATACTTTATGAGACTCTTTCTTGAAGGTTCTTAAAGAAACTTTTGGGTTTGACCTTGATTTCTTGAACTAGGGTTCTTGCTCCTTTGAGAGAGAATGTTCTTGTTCTTGAGAAGAATGAGGGAAAATAATAAGATAATAGGCTTCTTAGGGCTTTAATCCCGTGTTTAGAATGAGGGAATATAACTTAAAAACCCTTGAAAAATTAAAATTTGTAATTGGAGCACCGTCTAAGGCATCACCACGATGCGGTGAGATGGTCATCGCTATTACCACCGCGACGCGATGTAATCGTGGTGGCTTACTGGAATTGACAATTGCTGAAATGGATTTCATCGCATCATGATGGATGGATCATTGCTATACTCACCGAGACATGGTCTTAACGCGGTGAGCCATTGGAAATTGATGAATGCCAATTTGGCACTCACCGTGATGCGATAACCTATCTAACGGGAACACTGCTTTCTAAAAATGCTCTAACTTCTTCACCGAGTGTCGGATTTGGGCGAATTTGATATCGATGAAAAGCTTATTAAATTTCCTACATGATAAAAATTTAAAATCTTAAAAATACCACATGAAATTAAAAAGTATTTATCTTTGATTCAAACCTTTGAGGTTCTAGGAACGAATTTTAGATTAGAAAAATTTTGGGGTATTACAACCTATTATTAAAAAGAATTTTCAGGTGCTTGGGCCATGAAAAAAAAATATCATGATCACACGTGAGAGGGCATGTTGACAATATAATTCAATTTTAAAAACAACTTAAGCTTTTAGATAAGATGATCACACATTTCAATAAATGTCACATTTCATGTGTGTCCTCTTCGATCAAAATAATGGAATTAACTCTATTAATGATGTGAAACTCACTCCCCTTTTCCTAAGATAGTAAAATAAAGTTGATGATAAGTGTCTTCTGAATTTTCTCTAAATTTTGTTTAGATTCATAACATATGACATAAGTTAAAAATTTAATTGCCCAAAATAAAAATTCATGATTTTGATTCCAAAAATTATTGTAATCCAATAGTCTTATCAATATATTATCTTGTTCATAAATATATGAAAGAACAATCTCTCTTTTCACATTTTTTTCATAAGCAAGATTTATCTTTTAATTTCTTTTTAAATTAATCTTTTTATTGCATTTTTTTTTGGAACTTTCTCTATAACATTAGCTATTGCGCAGAAGATGATAGTTCAATATTTATATAATTAGGTGTCTTTTTTAAAAGATAAAAATGCAAGGTTGAAAGTTTTTCTTATTATTGAGTTGTCGATTCGATAATGGTTTAAGTTATTTTCTTAACGAGTGAAAAATTGTATAAGAAGATTATTTTCTTAAATATTGAACTATCATCATCTGTGCAATAGATAATGTTATATAGAAAGATCCAAAATAAATACAATTAGAAGATTAATTTAAAAAGAAACTAAAAGATAAATCTTGCTTATGAAAAAAAAGTGAAAAGAGAGATTGTTCTTTCATGTATTAATGAACAAGATAATGTATTGATAAGAATATTGGATTACAGTAATTTTTGGAATTAAAATCATGAATTTATTTTGGGCAATTAAATCTTTAACTTATGCCATATGTTATTAATCTAAACAAAAATTTAGAGAAAATTAAGAGGACACTTATCATCAACTTTATTTTTACTATCGAAGAAAAAGGGGAGTGAGTTTCACATCATTAACAGAGTTTAAGTCCATTATGTAGATCGAAGAGGACCCACATGAAATGTTGCATCTATTGAAGTGTGTGACCATCTTATCTAAAAGCTTAAGTTGTTTTTATTATTTAATTATAGTGTCAACATGCCCTCTCACGTGTGAGCCTGATTATTTTTTTGCATGACAATAATAGCAATATCTTAATGCATGTTAACAAGTTATGCTACATGGTTGATAGTGATTCTCAAAGTTATTACTCATGTTCTGTGTCATTGTGTGCCTTCTAGGTAAGAATTGTATTCTTATCATTTTTAGTTTCTGGAAGATTGATATAATGGGTTGCCGATCAGAGCAAGTTTCCATCCAACGCTTTAGATTGATAATCATATATTCAGGGTTTGAAGTACTTCACCCAATGTAAGGTCTTTAAGGCATGCATTTTTAATAATCAAAGTGGCGTCATGCCTAGAAGGCCCGCAGAACATGAGTAAAAACTCTAAGAATCACTAAAAACCATGCATCATAAATTATTTACATGTATTCAGATGCTGCTATTATTGTACGTCCAACAGTTGAACCAAGAAATTTCTCAATCATATTCCAAGTTGCATCCTGATACTGTTTAGATTGACAGTAAGTGAATTCTAACGTTTCTAGATCCTCTCAGACATATTGACATGTAACTCAAAATCATTTTGTCCCAACTTTCTTACCATTGTTGCTCTCCTGCAGTATTTAATTAAGGTTACTGCGACATCAGTATGACAATATTTAGGGTTACCAAAAGGTATACATTTAATAATATTGCTCAAGTTTCAAGAACACAAATCATGACTAATACTGAAAGAGATCTCTCAACTAGGTATCTGTTCCAGTATCCTTTTCATTATTAGTTTCTAGGAGATTTAAGGTAATGAAATGACGAAGTTAACTTTGACAATCAGAATTACCTTGTCCACTGCTCCCTCCCCTAGCTATTTCGCCCACCATAGCCTCTCTATTTATCTCGTCCCTTGGAACAATGTCACAAATAAAATTGAAAATGCCACTCGTAATTTGTGGTGGAGATGTCATTTTTCTGTAAAGTCCTAAGCTTTTTATCCTTGACGTGAAACCAGGAACGAATGGTGAGTTCAATAATGAAGATTTCACATGCCTTGGAAGCCTATTGTCCTTGAATAGCGGAAAGAAATGGACTGATATATATATAAATATGTAATCTATCTTATGAATTTTATTTTTATTGTTCCACGGTACTTAGACTACCAAAAAAATCTCCATATTGAGCTAGCATTATCTATATTATTCTCTAATATTAAACTAGCCCAGCAAAAATAGCAAGTCATGAAGAATTAATCTAACCTTCTCAACAGTACTCAAAAAGGATCTGTTCTTGAGATCCCTCGCTCTAGGCCTCGTTTTTTTCAATTTCCATGTGTTGTAACTAGATATATTGTTATCTTTCTATCAATTTATCCATTAGGAAAATATATCGACAACTCAATAATAAGAAAAACTTTCAACCTTATATTTTTCTTTTTTAAAAAAAGGCACCTAGTTATAAAAGATTGATCTATCATCATCTATACCATGGCTAATGTCATAAAGAAAGTTCCAAGGGAAAAATGCAATAAGTAGATTAATTTAAAATGAAATTAAAAGATAAATATTGCTTATGAAAAAAAAGTGGGAAGAGAGATTGTTATTTCATATATTTATGAAAAAAGATAATATATTGATAAGACTATTGAATTACAATAATTTGTGGAATCGAATATATCATGGATTTAGTTTGATCAATTAAATCTTAATCATTAAATTTAACTTATGTCATGTGTTATTAATTCAAGTAAGAACTTGAAGAAAATTAAAAGGACACTTATCATCAACTTTATTTTTATTATCGAAGGAAAAGGGAAGTGGATTCCGCATCATTAATGAACTTAAGTCCATTATTTTGATCGAAGAAGACCCACACAATACGTGACGTCATCTTATTTCATACGGTCCTCTTCGATGAAATAATGAACTTAAGTCAACCGCTTCTTTCCCACTTCCTTTTTCTTTGGTAATAAAACCAAGGGTAGATTGGAATAGTAAGAGATCACAATTAGTACTTTTCTCTTCTACTCTTCATCCATTTCTCTCTCTGTATGTGTTTTAATTTAAAAAATATCAACCCTTTCTATAAAATCACCATGTAAAACTCGTAAAAATTAGCGCGAATGCAGCGGACGGTCAGGAAGGACAACTAAGCATGTGGTTTCATCCCTCATCATATGTACAACTTCAGCCATGACAGCCTTCGCCACCAATGTCATAGGCATAGCAGATTCCACCACCACCAACGCAGATGTGACAGGTTCGTCAACCACCATCACAACCGTGCCAAGCTCAACCACCACCGTCGCAAGATCCGACACCACTGCTGGCGGGGTGGCAGCCTGTTTGGCGGATTGTTGAGTCCCTAGTTACAATGCCAATGGAGGAAACAACAAATAGGGTACCTTTTATTATCAATGGTAACTTTGTGGTTTTCCTTATTCTAGGGTTACAAAAAAATTGTCAAGGCTAATTGCTTTATTCCATTTTCCGTTAAAGGTGACAACTTGCTTCTTCTTCTTCTTTTTTCTCAAGGTTGATCAAACTTGATTTGTTGTTAAAACTATAATTTTTGTACTTTGTTTTAATTGAAAACTTAACGAGACTTCCATCATATGAAGTTTCTCAATTGGATACCCTTAATTCTTGTGTTAATACTTAATAGTGCGTTTTGTGTTAATTGGGCACCCTGTAATTTATATTTTTAATGCATTGGACCATTGGTTTGGACATGCTGCTTAACGTTTTTTGTTTCAAAATAAGTTTGTTTTATTTGGTGCAAATTTCTTGCTATAATGGAACTTTTTAGTGAGTTCAATATTGGAGTTTCTTCGAGACTGATGTCGTTTGAAATTTATAGTTCAATCATGGATGTGTTTCCAACTTCAACCTCTTTCAGGACGAGGAAATGAGATTTATCGGCACTTATAACTTAAATAGAAGAAAAATAACATTTTCAAATCTCTT
>NC_061113.1:241885578-241911295 GCF_002878395.1 Capsicum annuum
TAATGCAATGAACAATTTTAATATAACTATGTTTCAGTTTCTTTGAACATTACCTTTACCTTCTTTGTTGTGATCCCTGGTTTTTCTATATGACGGTTACTCTTCTTTACAGACAAAAACTCGAATCAAATATGTATATCTTTTCAATTTACAGTACTGTAGCTTGACTAATTTCTTGAAGAGTAAAAAAGTAATATATAGTCTATCATCGATTGTATACACATTATTTCCTCGAATTTACATATCCATCGATCGTAGAGTATATGAATCGATGGGTCATCGGTTAAATTAAAACAAATAATAACAGATTATTAAAAAATAATTTAATTAAAAAAGATTTAAACAGATTATGATTTGTTTTTTGTGGCTGGTGGAAGTAAATAATTAAATTAAAAATAATTTAAATAGATAATAACACGTTTTAGGACATATGAAAGAAAATAATTAAATTAAAAATAATTTTAAATAGATAATAACATGTTTTGGGGTTGGTGAAAGAGATTAATTAAATATAATATGATTTAAATGGATAATCACATGTTTTGAGGCTGGTGGAAGAAAATAATTTAATAAAAAAAGATTTAAATAGATAATCTTGGAGTGGTGATGACACTTAATAGACCTTCGTAGATCATGACCTATGTCAGCCATCGATTAGACAGGTGTACCGTAGACTTACACCTTTAGAAGTGCATCGAATGATATCATGCTTATGCGTAGACCACGATGATCTTGTATACTGTTATAGACCATCACTTGGATATAGTTAAAAAATGAATAAATAAATTATAACTAAATTTGGTGTGGATTTCTACACATGTAAAGGAGTGCAAACAAGTCACATAATCATATTGGAGCTTAAATAAATTAGGGGGATAAATTAAGGAGTGTGTGGATGGGTAGTGGTTGAATGTTCAATATGCTAAAAGTAGTGTTCTACAAACATACGATGTGAATCCAAATTAATCAGACTCCAACACAGTCATACAGGAAAAAAAAAAAAGGTCTCCACTCCCAAGTCCACAAGTTTATATATGAACATAACTCAACTAATGAAATTGACAGAGCTTCACAGGTAAGGGTGTCAAACGGACTGGGCTAATTCGGCCCACTTAAAAAAATCAGCCCGGTTTGACCCATCCAGGTAAGCTCTAGGGCATTAGAGTACCAGTTCCCAGGCCAATTTTTTGTAGTATATTTCATTTAAAGTAGTACATATATATTGAATAGTACGTATATATCTGTATATATCTTCTATAGACGTATATATGTTGTACGGTGTATATGTTACGAAGTTGTAGTGTATATGTTTTATAAATTAGTATATACTATATATATAGTGTGTATAAATATTGTAGTGAATATATATTGTAATATATTTTATTTAAAGTAGTACATATATATTGAATGGTACGTATATATGTGTATATATCTTCTAAAGTAGAATATATTTAATGTATACATGTGTATATATTTTATAAATTAGTATATAACTATATATAGTGTGTGTGTATATACATTGTAGTGTATTTTATTTAAAGTAGTACATATATATTGAATGGTGCGTATATATGTGTATATATCTTCTATAGACGTATATATTTAACGTATACATATGTATATATTTTATAAATTAGTATATAACTATATATATATATATATATTGTAGTATATGTTTTACTTAAAAGTAGTACATATATATTAAATGGTGCGTATATTTGTGCATATATCTTCTATAGACGTGTATATTTAATGTATACATGTGTATATGTTTTATAAATTAGTATATAACTATATATATATATATATTGTAGTATATACATATATTGTAGTATATGTTTTACTTAAAGTAGTACCTATATATTAAATGGTGCGTATATTTGTGCATATATCTTCTATAGAAGTGTATATTTAATGTATACACGTGTATATTTTTTATAAATTAGTATATAACTATATATATATATATATATATATTGTAGTATATACATATATTGTAGTATATATTTTACTTAAAGTAGTACATATATATTGAATAGTACGTATATTTGTGCATATATCTTCTATAGACACGTATATTTAATGTATACATGTATATATGTTTTATAAATTAGTATATAACTATATATATATTGTAGTATATACATATATTGTAGTATATATTTTACTTAAAGTAGTACATATATATTGAATGGTGCATATATTTGTATATATATCTTTTATAGAAGTGTATATTTAATGTATACATGTGTATATGCTTTATAAATTCGTATATAACTATATATATTGTAGTATATATGTGTATATATCTTCTATACACGTATATATTTAATGTATACATGTGTATATGTTACATAAATTAGTATATAGCTATATATATATTGTAGTATATATATATATATATATATATTGTAATATATGTTTTTCTTAAAGTACTACATAGATATTGAATGATACGTATATTTGTGTATATATCTTCTATAGACGTGCATATTTAATGTATACATGCGTATATGTTTAATAAATTAGTATATAACTATATATGTATTGTAGTAACTACATATATTGTAGTATATGTTTTACTTAAAGTAGTACATATATATTGAATGGTGCGTATATTTGTGTATATATCTTCTATAGACGTGCATATTTAATGTATACATGCGTATATGTTTTATAAATTAGTATATAACTATATATATTGTAGTATATACATAGATTGTAGTAAATGTTATTATGTTTTACTTAAAATAGTACATATATATTGAATGGTGCGTATATTTGAGTATATATCTTCTATAGATGTGCATATTTAATGTATACATGCGTATATGTTTTATAAATTAGTATATAACTATATATATATTGTAGTATATACATATATTGTAGTATATGTTTTACTTAAAGTAGTACATATATTTTGAATGGTGAGTATATTTGTGTATATATCTTCTAATGACGTGCATATTTAATGTATACATGCGTATATGTTTTATAAATTAGGATATTACTATATATATATATATATATATATATATATATATATATTGTAGTATATACATATACTGTTGTGTATGTTTTACTTAAAGTAGTACATATATATTGAATGGTGCATATATTTGTGTATATATCTTCTATAGAAGTATATATTTAATGTATACATGCATATATTTTTTAATAAATTAGTATATAACTATATATATATATTGTAGTATATGTTTTACTTAAAGTAGTACATATATATTGAATGCTGCGTATATTTGTGTATATATCTTCTATAGATGTGTATATTTTATGTATACGTGCGTATATGTTTTATAAATTAGTATATAACTATATTGTAGTATATACATATATTGTAGTATATGTTTTACTTAAAGTAGTACATATATATTGAATGGTGCGTATATTTGTCTCTATATCTTCTATAGAACTGTATATTTAATGTATACACGTGTATATGTTTTATAAATTAGTATATAACTCTATAATATACATATACTTATTTATATTGTAGTATATATATGTTGTAGTACATGTTTTATTTAAAGTAGTACGTATAGTCATATATTTTGAATGGTGCATATATATGTGTAATTGTGTGTATGTGTATATATTTTTTAAACTCTAATGTAGTATATACTAGATATATAGTGTATATATATTGTTTAACATATTTAAAATGTATATAGGTGGGTATATATTGAAAAAAAGTTTTTTTTTTTTAATTTTTAACCGGGTTTAGGTGGGTTTGATCAGGTTGGGTTAAGTGGGCCGGATTAGGATGGTTTTTGAATTTTTTTACTGTTGAGCCTGGCCCACTTAACACCAACTTGGACCCGGCCCGACCCACAGCCCAATTAATTTTAACGGGCCGGTTTTGGATTGGCCCGGCCCGGCCCACTTGACACCCATAGGAGAACAACATTTTCCTTAATTTGTTTAGAGAAAATGCAATTTCATAAAATAAAAATACTTGTTGCCTTCAATTATATTTGATAAATAATATTCAAAATTTTGTTTCAGGTTCCTCGTTTTCTTCGCGGGAACATTTCGGTTTGCAAGTTTGTCTTTTTGAATAATTATACTTTGTTTCATCTTATTTAAGAAAACAAAGTTAGTTTGGCTAATTTATATCTACTGCTATTTCTTTCCTTCACCGCTAAAGTTTATTTCAAATCACGTGAACAATCACTTTTTTCGTTCTTTTTTCTTTTCGTTGATTTGTCTTTTTTATATACCTCGTTTTGCTCGTAAGTTATTTTACTACCAAGCAAATCAACAAAACCTCCCTAATTGAACTTCTATACATCATTTTTTTTAAAAATTATGATACTTGTATATAAATCTGAATTAGTGCACCAGAGTACTTGTTACCTTCACTCAAAATAGTGACTTCACTAGCTCAAATCAAAATTAAGAGACTATACAAGCTAAAGTATAAAATTAGTGTATAAGCCACTTTTTTTTATGACTTTTTATAAGAGATGTTTATTTTTACACCTAAGAGATTTGAAAATGTTATTTTTCTTCTATTTAAGTTATAAGTGCCAATAAATCTCATTTCCTCGTCCTGAAAGAGGTCGGAGTTGGAAACACATCCATGATTGAACTATAAATTTCAAACGACATCAGTCTCGGAAAAACTCCAATATTGAACTCACTAAAAAGTTCCATTATAGCAAGAAGTTTGCACCAAATAAAACAAACTTATTTTGAAACAAAAAACGTTAAGCAGCATGTCCAAACCAATGGTCGATGCATTAAAAATATAAATTACAGGGTGCCCAATTAACACAAAACGCACTATTAAGTATTAACACAAGAATTAAGGGTATCCAATTTTGAAACTTCATATGATGAAAGTCTCGTTAAGTTTTCAATTAAAATAAAGTACAAAAATTATAGTTTTAACAACAAATCAAGTCTGATCAACCTCTGAGAAAAAAAGAAGAAGAAGAAAGTTGTCACCTTTAATGGAAAATGGAATAAAGCAATTAGCCTTGACAATTTTTTTGTAACCCTAGAATAAGGAAAACCGCAAAGTTACCAATGATAATAAAAGGTACCCTGTCCGTTGTTTCCTCCATTGGCATAGTAACTAGGGACTCAACAACCCGCCAAACAGGCTGCCACCCCGCCAGCGGTGGAGTCGGATCTTGCGACGGTGGTGGTAAAGCTTGGCACGGTTGTGATGGTGGTTGATGAACCTGTCACGTCTGCGTTGGTGGTGGTGGAATCTGCTATGCCTATGACATTGGTGGCGGAGGTTGTCATGGTTGAGGTTGTACGTATGATGAGAGATGAAACCACATGCTTAGTTGTCCTTCCCGACTGTCCGCTGCATTTGCGCTGGTTGTTACGAGTTTTACATGGTGATTCTGTAGAAAGGGGTGATATTTTTTAAATTAAAACACATACAGAGAGAGAAATGGATGAAGAGTAGAAGAGAAAAGTACTAATTGTGATCTCTTACTATTCCAATCTACCCTTGGTTTTATTACCAAAGAAAAAGGAAGTGGGGAAGAAGTGGTTGACTTAAGTTCATTATTTCATCGAAGAGGACCGTATGAAATAATTTGACGTCACATTTCATGTGGGTCTTCTTCAATCAAAATAATGGACTTAAGTTCATTAATGATGTGGAATCCACTCTCCTTTTCCTTGGATAATAAAAATAAAGTTGATGATAAGTGTCCTTTTAATTTTCTTCAAGTTCTTACTTAAATTAATAACACATGACATAAGTTAAATTTAATGATTAAGATTTAATTGATCAAAATAAATCCATGAAATCTTCATTATTGAACTCACCATTCGTTTCTGGTTTCACACCGAGGATAAAAAGCTTAGGACTTTACAAAAAAATGACATCTCCACCGCAAATTACGAGTGGCATTTTAAATTTTATTTGTGACATTGTTCCAAGGGATGAGATAACTGAATTACTGATAACTGAGTGACTGTTTCTGACAGTCGTGATTCTGTAGAACTAAACTGAGTTCTATACTAAGACCAAAACTAAAACTGTGGGAGGTAATCATCTAACCGACATGTCCCTCTCTGAATGAATTGGGGTCACGCAACGAAATTGAGTTGATGGAGTAGCCAGTGCCCTTGAGTTATTCTCTTTGGTATCGCCTTCTCTCATCATTAAAGGTGCCGTAATAATCTAGAAAGTGGATCTATTTCATTTTTTCTCTTTTCAGAAAAGAAAAATCTTATTTCCCGGATCATTATACATTTCAATTTGAATTAGGCATTCTGTGTCCAACTCTAACCCCAGTTGGAGGGTGTCAATACCATGCCACGGGTACAGACAATAGCTATGTGAATCCACTGAATATTGTTCCAAAGGATTAAGGGTCACCCTCTACTGGCAGGTTCCCTGAGGAGAATGGTATTACCCTCAACTGGAAGGTAAACACCTTATCAACCCTTATCTACCAAGTTAATATCTCAACCTACATTGGCTACATAGTTCTGGAATGCAAGGACTGGTACTAAGAACTATAGCCTCCACTGACAGGTGAGCCCCCATCCTTGAGTTCGCTCGGTGCTGAATCCTACTCCCAACTGAATGACACTAATTATTAAACCAAACTGAACTAGACTGAGTTTTATTGAGTTCTGTAACTGACTGAGTACTACTGTTTGTGACGTTGCTGAGACTATCCTGTAACTACTGTAGTTCTAGATAAACAGCTAAATTTCTGGGTATTGAATACTCCCAGGACTCGATAGCATTGAAAGTAACACATGGCATGATCTTAAAAGCACAATAATAGTTGCTTGTTGACAATGCATTCATTTAGACATTTTATCAAACACTTGAGATACATGAACTTATACATGAATGGGACCACATAATTACATGTCATGATTTCACTATTCAATTCACATAAGCATTCTAGCAAAGACTTGGGGAGCATAGTTATTTCAAATAATAATGAACATATATAATCATTATGGCAACAATCTCTAACTTATAAATTCAAGGGTTTAACATGGAGATCACATATTCATCACACATGCTATTTTATACTTCATGAAACTTACCATTAAATCATGAATTGAAACCCAAATAATATTATGAACATAAGTACAATCAATTTCAAGTATTGAATTCACAAATCTGTAAACTTGTATGTTTAAATAGGGTTCTTGGACTTCATGGGTGAAAAGAACCCCAGGATGAACACCTAACATACCTAAGAAATAAACTTCTTGAAGAATTTCTTGAGAATTGTTTTTTGATTCTTGAAGGCTAGGGTTTTGTTAATTGAGAGAGAATGATTTAATCTTGAGAGGAATTGAGTAAATAATGATATAATTAGGTTATTAGGGGTTAAATTACTTATTTAGGACTGATCAGGGTTGTGGAAAAAGACCCAATTACCCATGGAAAGAAATAAAATTTCATCACTGAATGTCCCGATTTTGACCTCCATTGCAACGCGGTGGCATCGCGACGAGCAACTGGAATTCGGCGAAAAATTGTTTAAAAAAGGACGAGTGCAAAATTGACCCTTGGCGTGACACGACACCGTTGCGGTGGCACACTAGAAATTAACAACTGCAAAATGGCATATCGGCGCGATGCAGTAGAATCGCATTGCCTCACTGGAAAACGACAAATGGGAACTGAAACTTTGGTGTGAAGTGGTACAATCGCGTTACACCACTGGAAATTAACAATTGCAATTTGGCTCCTCACCGCGACGCGGTGCTTCTCGATTTGGTACACTGTTTTACTAAAAAATGCTATAACTTCTCACCCGGGTATCGGATTTGAGTGAAATGTATATCGTTGGAAAGCTGATTGAATTTCCTACACAGTGGCAAGTCTTAAACTAAAAAATTCTAGGTATTTTGAAGAATTTATATAGTAACACTCGTGTACTAAGAGCTAAAATGAGCTCGGAAAATACGGGGTAATACAATTCGACTTCGATTGGCGAGAGTTGTTCTCCATGACATTTTGAATGAGGTGGTTTTAACGAATGATGTTTTTTATATGAACAAACATAGATGAATGAAAGAAGACTAGTTTAATTGTGATCTATATATGTAGAGAGAATAAAGAATAATGAGTAATGAAAGTAAAGGTACTGATGATTCTTAGAGGTACAACAATGGTAGGCAAATGAGAAGAATGGAGACCTATATACTACTTTATTCTAATTTATAGAAAATTTTACTAATAATAACTGAACTTAAATCCAGCATTTTGATCGAAGATGTGTTACATCATGCTTCATGGAGAGACTCCTATGCAATATGTGGACTCATTTAAACTAAAATAGGCTCATTCTCATAATAAAAACAAGGCAAAACTTCACATGTTTTTACTTAAGAGTTAAGTGAAGAAAAAAAAAGAAAACCTTTTTTCATTGTCCAAGAATGGTTTTTTAAAAATAAGCATAGGTTTTTTTATTACTTATACCCCTCTTAACTAATTTCTTAGTCTAAGTTTTAATAATTACATTTTATAGATTTTAGTTAGTGATTAAATATATTTAGGACTCTAATATACAAATATTAACCAGCAGATTTTATTACTATTTCATTTACCTTTAGAGATAAAAAAGAAAAGGAGTGTGATTCACTTCCTTTATTCTCTCCAATAATTTTTTTATATTTTTTTTCTTTCTTTTCCATATGCACTATTATGGTTTCCCTTTAAATTTTCGAAATTCAAAAATTAAATTCAAACCAAAATTTCTTTGATTTCTTCATATGACATTAAAATTTTAAATAATATAAACAAATTACCTTCACGCGATTAACACATCTTGTAACCCACTTTTATAATAAAATAAACTTGTCATTCCCGAGGTTAACACATTATTTGTAGCCCTTTCTAGTGATAAAACTTAAATATTACTATTCATTTTCATTTAATTTGATTTTTTAAACAAAAAATAGGTATATTATTTATTTGTTAATTTTAATGAATTAAAAGACTTTTATTACTGTTTTGTCGTATGCTATCTTAGCATTAAATATATCTTCTTTCCTCCTTATCACCTATTTTTCTCCCTTCCTTGCATCTTAGTATTGAAACAAAATATCTAAATGAACTTTACTAGCAAGTTTTAAGGGGATATTAATGTATTACATTAGTATTTGCGAGAGAATATACTTTTTTATACTTATATAATGGTTTTTCTAGATGTTCTTCTAGATCATCACCATCTAATACTTTCTTTTCTATTTGTTGAATGTCAAACTGAAGATGTTTTACTTTTCCTCCATTTTCAAGAATGAAGTACTCCCTTCGTTTGTCTTTAGTTTACACTTTTTGACATGACACATCTATTAAGAAAATAATTATTGACATATTTATTTTATCATACTACCCCTATTAATTGATGTTTAGAATAATATGTCTTGAAAATGATTTGGAGAATAA
This sequence comes from Capsicum annuum, assembly GCF_002878395.1. Taxonomy (NCBI): domain Eukaryota; kingdom Viridiplantae; phylum Streptophyta; class Magnoliopsida; order Solanales; family Solanaceae; genus Capsicum; species Capsicum annuum. The sequence continues at coordinate 241,894,994 of NC_061113.1, forward strand.
GTAATTGATGCTAAAGGTAAAATAGAAAATAATTCTTTTAGCTTTTCATGATATGCCAAAAGTGACAAGTAAAAATAAAAATACAATTAAAAGATAATGAAAAGTAAAACCAAGCAGGGGGAGTATGTAACATAGTTATAACAACGAAGGATCTCAATAATGTTATGGGTTTAGGAATTGGTACTCCTCTGTTCCTAAATACATGTCAAAAACACTATAGCAAAGACCAATAGTCAAAACGACTAAATATGCAACAAGTAACATAATTTAATTACAACACGGAAACCCAAAAACTCCATTGTTGTGATAAAATACACACTTATATAAAGACAAAATGGCTAAATTATTCTAACTCATTACAATTTAACCGATATCCATGGCTAGGAGCGATAATAAAGTGAATTCACATTTGACAAGAGACCTGTAGGCTGTAGCATTAACATTTCCACATCAACAATGAACAAGATCTGTAACTGCAGCCAATCAAATAGAAAAATAATTACAAATAGTTAATAATTGGATTGTACGATTAGAATTCAGTGTCTTGTAATCTCAAACAGAACCAAAAATATTTTGAAACTAATATAGCAATCATGTCATTTAAGAACTGTGATGCCAAATAGACTAATCCTAAAGAGAAGAGAAATTAAAGAGGTAAAAAAAATATATGAGGATTTTATAAATTTAATCTATTCAACTAAGAGAGGATTTCATGAATTTAATCTATTCAACTATGAGAATCAAACTGATTAATATTTAATTATCTCTAAGAAGACATGGAAGTACTCTTTATTTATTTTTCAAGTGAAAACAAGATAAATTCAGTTGAGTGAGAGTTTTAAGTAGTAGGTCTGGTTAAATTTTCAATTAAAATAAAGTACAAAAATTGTTGTTTTAACAATAAATCAAGTCTCAACTTCTCCCAAAAGAAGAAGAAGAAGAAAGTTATCACCTTTAATGAAAAATAAAATAAAGCAATTAACCTTGACAAATTTTATTTTTCTTTATGCCTAGCTCAAGGAAAATGACAAAGTTACCTTTGGGCATCAAAGGTACCCTATCTGTTGTTTCCTCCATTGGTATAGGAACTCTCATCAACAACTCGCCAAACAAGCCTCCACCCCTCCAGCAATGGTGGTGGTGGATCCTGCGACGATAGTGGCGGAGCTTGCCATGCTTGCGATGGTGGTGGTTGAAACTGTCATATTTGCATCGATGATGGTGGAGGTTGCCATGTCTGTGACATTGGTGGTGGAGGCTTCCATGGCTGGGGCTGGACGTATGATGGGGATGAATCACATGGTCAGTTGTCCTTCTCGTCTGCCACTGCATTCGCTTCCGCTTCATTTCCGCTGATTGCTGAGAGTTTTTCATAGCGATTTTGTAGGAGGGTGATATTTTCATAATTAACACGAAGAGAGAGAGAGAGAGAGAAATGGACAAAGAGAAGAAGAGAAATGGACGAAGAGATCTCTTACTTAATACTTCCTATCTAATTTATCCAACCTGTTTTTATTAGTAGAGATGATGCAGTGGGGCTCGAAGTCGATAGATTTGATTTTATTATTTGATCGAAGAGGATCGTATAAAATGAGATAACTTCACATTTTATGTAGGTCCTCTTCGATCAAAACAATGGACTTAAGTCCATTAATGAAGTGGAATTAACTCTCCTTTTTCTTCTGTAATAAAAATGAAGTTGATGATGAATATTCTTTTAATTTCGTCCAAGTTCTTGCTTGGATTTATGACACATGACATAAGCTATATTTAATGACTAAATTTAATTGACCAAAATAATTTCATGATATATTTAGTTTCAAATATTATTGTAATCCAATAGTCTTACCAATATATTATCTTGTTCATAAATATATGAAAGAACAATCTCTCTTTCCACTCTTTTTTTTTCATAAGTAAGATTTATCTTTTAATTTCTTTTTAAATTAATTTTCTTATTGCATTTGTTTTGAACTTTCTCGATTATTAAAAATATTTTCACGTGCTTGGGTCATGAAAAAAAATCAGGCTTACACATGAGAGGGCATTCAACCACTACCCTCAAAACATACACATTCTCAAAAAATACTTGTGCTTTGACAAACATTACTCTAACGATATTGAATATTCAACCACTACCCATTCACACACTCCTTAATTCACCCCCCTCCAAATTTATTTAAGCTCTAATATGATTATGTGACTTGTTTATACTCTTTCACATGTGTAGAAATTCACACAACATTTATTTATAATTTATTTATTCATTTTTTAACTACATCCTAGTGATGGTCTATAACAGTGTACATAGATCACCGTGGTCTACGCATAAGCATGATATCATTTGATGCACTTCTAAAGGTGTAAGTCTACGGTAGACCAGTCTAATCGATGGTTGACATAGGTCATGATCTACGAAGGTCTATTAAGTGTCACCACCACACCAAAATTATCTATTTAAATCTTTTTTAATTAAATTATTTTCTTCCACCAGCTGTAAAACATGTTATTATCCATTTAAATTATATTATATTTAATTAATCTCTTCTACCAGCCCCAAAATATGTTATTATCTATTTAAATTTATTTTTAATTTATTTATTCATTTTTAACTACATCCACATGATGGTCTATAGAAGTGTACATAGATCAACGTAGTCTACGCATAATAACAATATCAATCGATGCACTATTACAGGTATAAGTCTACGGTAAACCAGGCTAATCGATGGCGGACATAGGTCATGATCTACGACAGTCTATTAAGTGTCACCACCAGTTCAAAAAAAAGAAAAATTACTTTTTCAACGATAATAAACGGCTACTTTTGTAAGCCATCAGTGTTAACACTTCATTTTTACTTTATATATAAGGTGTCCATCCCTCATTATTTTATTTCGTTCACTTTGTTTTGTTTTTAAAAATTCTACAATGTCGCAAGCATCTCAAACATCAAATTCCAAAAATACTCGAATTTGTCATTGTGGGAATGCGGCTGTCTTGAGGATGTCACACACAGATTCAAATCCTGATTGCAAATTTTATAATTGTGCAATTGCAAAAGTGAGGTGTGTATTTTTTTTTTTAAAAAAGCTAAGTTAATCGTTATGTAATTATTATTTTTTTCCTAGGTTAATGGCGCATGCTCGTTTGTTAAATGGCTTGATGAGCTATCACCTCTGACCAGTCCATCAACATTGAGTTCGGGACTCGAGACATCAAATTTTCAAGGCTTGGCAAAATTTAATCTACTACAAAGGCTCTAACAATGCGAAGAAAATAAAGATTTTCTCATGACTTTGTTCAAAGAAGCCGAAGAACAGTGGGATCACTTTAAAATATTGTTACATGACACCCAAATAGTGAGGGATCAACTAAAACAAAAATTAATTTTGGCCGAAGAAAGGGAGAATGTAATAAAAATGATGTTATGTGCTATAATGCTAGTATTCGTTCTTTGGAAAACTGTAACATGGATGTAGTGATGTTGAATAAATATTAATAGTTCTATTTTTCTATAATGTTAATACTATTTTTGATAGAATCTTAGTCGATTAAACAACACGTCAACTTAAATTCGACCACCAAGGTAATGATAGACTATGCATACGATATATGAAATATTAAGTGTGCAGTCTATGATATCAAGCATACAATGTACCAACTATGACCACACCATGCATATTCAAATTTCATGCCATAAATCAGTTTGACACAAACAGAATCACTGCAGAACCATAACAAGTTTCATAAAATAAAAGAATAATTGTCATATCCTACCACCATATCCTTCAACCTTCATATTTGAGAAATAAAAAAAATGGTCATATCATAACCACCATGATTCAACAACACATTAAACGGTTTAGGATTCAAATGTCTTTTTTCCTAAGTTCCTCATCAACACAAGTGTTACTATTGATTTCATCAACAATGTCCATGACCACATCTTTTTGGTCAGCTTCAACTCTTTTTTTCTCAACAGTTGCAGCTGCTTCTTTATTCTCACCTTCTTCTCCTTTGTTTTCAGCATGTGCCGCAGCTGGTGCTTCTTTAGTTTTCTTTTCTTCCACACTTTCTTCTCTTTCTTCACCTGTAGCAGTTGTTTCTTCCTCAGCATCTTCTTTTCGTTCACCTGTTGCTTCTTTCTCAACTTCTTATTTGTCAGCTTTGCCAGCTTCTTCTTCAATATTTTTTTATTTTTTCTCGCCTTCTTGTTCATCTGTTGCCACTTCTTCTTCTGCTTCTGCAGCTGCTACTTTTTCACCTTCTTCTTGGCTCTTATCTTCTTCATCATTCAACTTTTGTTCTTTATTTTCCTTTTCTGCCACAACAGAGGCCAACTCATCCATTGTGCTCTTTTTTTCTCCTTCTTCATTCCTCTCCGATTCACGGAGGTCCACATGCACTGTATCATTATATTACAAAGTGTTACTGATATTTAAAGCTGAAAATTTATTAACAACATTAATTATTGAATAAAGTTACCTCACTCATGTTGTCGCTCATCCATTTCCTTTTTCTTCATTCTTTTCTCTCTGATATAGGCAACAATATCCAACATCGCCTTCTCGAGCACAGCGACACGCTTATGAAGATTCCCGAGGGATAAGGTTCCCACTGCATCTTTAGAGGTGCTCAGAGAATCAACATCACCAACGCGTACTCTAACGGGGTTACCATCCAAATCCCCGTCATCATTACTGTCCTCATTTAAGGTAAGGACAAGCACCCCTTCTAACTCTTTCTTCAAGCCATCAAGGATGTTATTCTTCACCTTGTCCGTATATGGCTCAAACGTAATCATGTAATTCATTTTCGTCTCACAAATAGTAGGGATGATGTGCAGGTGCACGTTCTATAAAATATCAATTAAAAATTACATAACATTTGATGCAACTGTAGTATTATTGCATAATAGAAAATAAGTTCATACCTCGATAACTTTTTCTTTATATTTGAATGGGTCGCCTTTGATTATCTTGTCACTTTTTATAGTGTGCCATCTGAGTATGCGGGAAATGGGAAGGGGCTCATCCATTGATTTTCCAGCAAATTCTCCAAGATGAGGAAAGGCCTCATAGATCCAAATCTGTAAGCAGTACAACAGTGAAAAAAATAACTCAAAGTCTATGACAGAGTATAAATAAAATGAGAATCTATGATAAACTCACTAAAGGGTTTATGGTAGATACCATGAATGCCCAGGGAAATCCGAATAGAGCATAGGATGCCTTATGTTTCTCATAAAATACCCCTTTCTACTTCTTCAGGTCACTTTTCTTCTTTAGATAGTCCATGGTCAATTGAAATGTCTCTTTCCCCCATGGATACTTCTTGAAGAAACTCAACGAATCGACTATTCGAATCAATTTTATGTCGACAACCTTCGTCGAATCTGTCGCAAGCAACATGGTATGCAAGAACCAAAGTAAACAGGACTTGAACTTCTGGTCCTCGTTCAGCTTATTCCCTCTAATCAAGTGTAACAAGTTGGCCGCTGTGATGTTTTTATTTTTCATCTCCTTAAAATAAAAATTGTCCCCTTTTGCTAATACTTTCTTCATTTTTTATTCACTGGGGTATGCTGAGTAGTTCAGCCCCGTGATCAAACAAAAATCTTTCAAGCCAAAACAAGCAAGCTTGTTGTTAATGCAGAACCACATCTCATGAAGCATCTTATCGTTCCTGATGCGTCGCAACAACAAATAATAAACTAACTGCCCATTGAACTTGAGATGTTCCGACAGGTTTCTCAGGTGTCCAAAACAGGATTGCTTGAATCTTTTCTTTAATTATTGGTCGACAAGAACTTGCTTAAATTCTCGATAAGCATCCATTCTTGATCTGACCGATATCTTTGCCAGAAAAGATCCAACCTCATCAATTATCGTTCGAAGGTCATACCGCTCTATGGAAATACACCTTGAAAGATATGGCACAGAAAAGGAATCATTATCCCCATTATCACTATTACTCCTACTTCCCTCGCTCTTTTCACTGTCACCACTGACACTCCGATTGGCAAAATCTTCACTAGAATTGACATACTCGCTTATCTCCTTTAACTCCGAATCTGATTCGGACATCGACTCTTGAATTTTCTTTTTTTATTTTAAAAATTAAAAGGTAAACTATAACAGTGGATATGGAAACAGAAGAAAAAAAATTTTAAAAAAGTTTGTTGGAGAGAATAAAGGAAGTGAATCATACCTCTTTCCCTTTTAGTAGCCGTTTGGCCATGAAAACTAAAATTTTTTGAAGTTGAAGTTGGAGTTGAAATTGGAGTTGGAGTCGTGTTTGGCCATGCTTTTTTTGAATTTTTTTTTAAAACTTTTGAAAAAACTTTTTAAAATATGATTTTATACCCTAACTTTTACAAACTGTCAAAATCACCCAACTAAAATTTACCTACTAACAAAAAAAAATAATTGGCCACTTTTGTAAAAATAATTACATATACATGGTCATATTTAATGAATTTCAATTATGACATATATAATATTTTCATTAATAGCCGTTTTCTCATATTTGAAAATTTTAAATATGGATGTTATATTAACAAATCACTGCTTCCTATTTTTTAGGTAACAAATATTTTCTTTCAAACAAATTTTCTTTCTTAGGAATTTATCTAATTTATTTTCTTTATTTTTTATTCCTAAAAAATAGAAAATGATGAGTTGTTATTAAATTTTAGGGTGTCGCTAATTTATTTCTTTAATTTTCTTATACATGAAAGATTTTACTGTGTGTGAATAAATTATTTCTATGTAAAACATACTTTGCATATTTATGGTATATTATATAATATAGCATAAATATAAAATATGTTTAGTATGTTTCTTTATACTTTGTATATTTATATATGTGTATATGGTATAAACTTCATATATAATATACTTTGTATATTTATGTTATATATATGCTTAGTATGTTTCTTAATAATTTGTATATTTATATATGTGTGTATATGGTATATACATGATATAAACTTTATATATAACATACTTTGTATATTTCTGTTATAAATATAATACTTTATATATTTATGGGTATAAATATAATATTTTGTGTATAAAGATATCAAGTATTATGGTACATAAAGATAGCAGTTGCAGTTTAAGGTATAAATTTGTTAAATTGGACATATTTTTTTTATGAAAAATATGTATCGCCAATTTATATTTTTAGCGTATATATGGTATAAACTATTTATATTTGAATAGTATAATAAAGATGTACACAGTATAATATATATAATCAAATTAAAAATGAGAATAATTTATGGCAGTGGTAAACTAATCTGCTACAACTTTATTAATTCCATAAATATAGAAAATGATTATCCATTATTAATTACACGACTATAATTTCTTAAACGTATGCATCATAGCAGAAAACTTATTATTATTATTATTATTATTATTATTATTATTATTATTATATTATAGCAATTAGGATCATTAGCAGTAAAATAATGTCTTAAATAAGAGAGAAAATTAAAAATAAGAGAGAAAAATAATGATGAGAGAGAAAAAGAGATATATATTAATTAGGATAGCATTAAGTTTGAAATTATTATTATCTTATTTTTTAAAACTGTTATATACGTAATATTGAAAAAGTAATGTTATAAGGAGAGTTTTATGTAAAAATTTAAAAGATTGGGGTTATATGTAATAATAATAAAAGTTGGAATTGGAGTTGAAAAATTGGAAAACACCAAAAACCTGTTTTCCCTTTTCAGAAAAAAATTTCGGAATTATTTTCCGATTTTCATGGCTAAACACCATAATTTTCAACAACGAAAAAAAGAAAAAAAAATCCATGGCCAAACGGACCCTTAATCTCTAAACATAAATAAAATAGTAATAAAATATGTTAGTTAATATTTGTATATTAGAGTCCTAAATATATTTAATCACTAACTAAAATCTATAAAATGTAATTACTAAAATTTAGACTAAAAAATTAGTTAAGAGAGGTATAAGTAATAAAATAAAACTATGCTTATTTTTTAAAAATCATTCTTGGACAATGGAAAAAAGTCTTTTGTTTTTCTTCTCTTAACTCTTAAGTAAAAACATGTGAAGTTTTGCCTTGTTTCTATATAAGAATGGTCCCGTTTTAGTTTAAATGAGTCGACATGTTGCATGGGAGTCTCTAGGTGAAGCATGGTGTAACACATCTTCGATCAAAATGATGAATTTAGGTTAAGTTATTATTAGTAACATTTTCGATAATTAGAAAAAAGTACTATATAGGCCTCCATTCTTCTCATTTGCCTATCACAGTTGTGCCTCAAGCATCAACAATACTTGTAGACACGTGATTTTTGATTCTTCCCGAATTTTAACCTATTTTTTGATATTAAATATTTATATTTGATCCAATATTATTTTAACTCTTATTTTATTTTTAATAAATTTTTTAGTTAAAAATAAATAAATAAATAAAGTTAATTTTAAAATATTTTATTTTTATTTTAAAAATAATAAAAAAATTCAAAAATATAATTTCCTTTTAAATTTTAATAAATAAGCTAGTGTTTTTAGTACTACCTTAATTATATTTATTTTGACTATTTATAAACTTTTATTGTATTTCTTTAAATATAAAAATTAATTAGTTATTATTATAAAACAAGAAAGAATAAAGAAGAAGAGTAGATAGAATAGAGTAATTGTTATTTCTTCTCTTGAGGGATAATATACAATGAAGGAAACTCTTCTATTTATAGGGAGAATTTACCCCTAGTTTCACACTAAAAGATAAATACATCAAATCCTGATAGGCATCAAATAAATCTTGATAGACATTCACTATAATTGATATATATCATAACACTTCCCCTTGAATGTCTAACAATACGCATATAAGCTGCCTCATTAAAAACCTTACAAGAAAAACCCAGTGGGACAAAACCTCGTAAGGGAAAAAGAGCACAGCGCGTATTAGCTCCCCCTAATAAGAACATCCTTCAACCTTTGCATTCCGATCTTGTGCACCATTTTCTTGAAAGTTGCAATTGGAAGAGACTTGGTGAATAAATCAGCCACATTGTCACTTGAACGAATCTGTTGTACGTCAATATCACCATTCTTTTGGAGCTCATGTGTATAAAAGAGCTTTGGTGAAATATGTTTTGTTCTATCTCCTTTTATTAATCCACCTTTCAGTTGTGCTATGCATGCTGCATTATCTTCATATAAAGTTGTGGGTACTTTGTCATATTTTAAACCACATTTTTCTCGAATGAGATGTATTATGGACCTCAACCACACACACTCTCGGCTTGCTTCATGAATAGCTATATCTTGTCTCGTGGTAGCCTGCTCCAGTCCCCTTACGAAACTTTCGTTATTGGGTTAGCCATACACTTCACATGTTTCTAGCAATTCACATGGCATCATCAAATGATACAAGTCTTGGATGAGAATCTACAACACACTAGAACGCCCTTGTTGACGATCCTTTACGATAAAGTGGCTACAATAGACTGCTTTGTTGATCTCCAAGATATGACAGTACCCCCACATATGAACACATAGCCTGTTTGAGACCGAGCTTTATGCGGGTCAGATAAGTACCCAGCATCAACATAACCAACAAGATCGGAACGACAGTCTTTAGAATAAAATAAGCCTATATCGGTAGTCCCTTTTAGATACCGAAATATGTGTTTGATCCCATTCTAATGTCTCCTAGTAGGAGCAGAACTATACCTTGCTACCAAATTAACTGAAAAGGAAATATTAGGCCTTGTAGTATTTGCAAGATACATTAGTGTACCAATTGCACTAAGATATGGTATTTCGGGACCAAGGAGTTCCTCATTCTTTTCTTGAGGTCGAAATGGATCCTTATTCACATCAAGTGATTGAACAACCATCAGAGTACTTAATGGATGTGCTCCATCCATATAGAATCGTTTCAAAACCTTTTCTGTGTAGGCAGATTGATGGACAAAGATACCGTTTGTCAAATGCTCTATTTGCAAACCAAGGCATAACTTTATCTTTCCGGGATCTTTCATCTCAAATTCTTTCTTTAGGTAATCAATTGTCTTTTAAAGCTCTATTGGCGATCCAATAAGGTTTATGTCATCTACATAGATAGCAAGTATAACAAACTCCGATGTTGTTTTCTTTATGAAAACACATGGGCAAATTTCATCATTCATATAACCTTCTTTAGATAAATATTCACTATGGCGGTTAAACGACATGCGTCCAGATTGCTTCAAATCATACAATGATCGTTGCAATATAATGGAATACATTTTTTGAGGCTTTGAACTATATGTTTTCGGCATTTTGAATCCTTCAAAAATTTTCATGTATATCTCATTATCAAGTGATCCATATAGATAGGTTGTTACCACATCCATCAAATGCATTTCAAGTCTCTCATGGACAGTGAAACTAATAAGATAACACAATGTTATTGCGTCCATAACTGGTGAATATGTATCGCCATAATCAACACCGGGCCTTTGTGAAAATCCTTGTGCAACAAGGTGTGCCTTATACCTTTGTATTTTATGTTTCTCATTTCTTTTTCTCACAAAGACCCATTTATAGCCAACAGGCTTAACACCATTAGGTGTTTGAGCTATAGGTCCAAAAACTTCACGTTTGACGAGCGAATTCAATTCAGATTGAATTGTCTCTTGCCATTTTGGCCAGTCATTTCTTTGTCGACATTCTGTGACCGATCAAGGTTCAAGATCCTCGCTATCTTGCATGATGTTCGTTGCAACATTATATGTAAAGACATGATCCACTATTATTTCAGATCGATTCAAATTAGTTTCAACATCACTTGAATTTATGAATAGTTCCTCATTTTCTTGAGTCTCAGGCTCATTGATTCCTTCAGGGATATCAACATTGCTCAAATCTTGAACTTCCGTATGTGGATCTTTCGTAGTGTCATCTTGACCATTTGTTTTTCTTTTTCTAGGATTTCGATCCTTAGAACCTAATGGTCTGCCACGCTTCAAGCGTGCTTTAGATTCATTAGTTATGACACTAGTGGATGGTCCTTTAGAGACATCAATTCGAATTGGGACATTCTCTGCGGGAATATGTGATTTAGTGATTCTTTTCAAATCTGTAAATGCGTCCGACATTTGATTTGCAATTTTTTGTACTTCTTGCTCACAAATAGAAGCACGTGGATCAAGATGAGATAGTGATGGATTTTTCCACAAAATTTCTCTTTTGATGTCACTTTCTTCTCCCCCTAATTTTGGGAAAAGTAACTCATCAAACCGACAATCTGCCAATCGAGCAGTGAACATATCTCCCGTTAATGATTTAAGATAGCGAATAATGGAGGGTGATTCAAACCCAACATAAATTCCTAACCTTCTTTGGGGGCCCATCTTGGTGCGGTTTGGTGGTGCTATCGGTACGTAAACACCGCACCCAAAAATTCTCAGATGTGATATATTAGGCTCTTGACCCAAAACCAATTGCAACGGAGAAAATTTATGATAATTTGTTGGTCTAAGACGAATAAGTGTTGCAGCATGCAAAATTGCATGACCCCAAACAGAAATGGGCAACTTAGTTTTCATTAGTAATGGTCTTACTATCAACTGCAAACGTTTAATTAATGACTCAGCAAGGCCATTTTGAGTGTGAACATGGGGTACAGGATGTTTCACTCTTATCCCGATCGATAAGCAATAATCATTAAATACTTGGAATGAAAATTATATAGCATTATCAAGACGAATGGACTTGATTTGATTATCAGAAAATTGTGCCCGTAATTATATTATTTGTGCCAAAAATTTTGCAAATGCCAAGTTGCGAGATGACAAAAGGCACACATGAGACCATCTAGAAGAAGCATATATTAGGACTATGAAGTATCTAAATGACCCACTTAGTGGGTGAATTGGTCCACAAATATCCCTATGTATGCATTCCAAGAATGCGGGGGACTCAATCCCAACTTTTGTTGGCAATGTTCTCACAATCAACTTGCCTTGACAACAAGTATTACATGAAAATTCACCATTCAAAAGAACCTTCAAGTTCTTTAATGAATGCCCATTTGAATTTTCTATTATTCGTCTCATCATTATTGATCCTGGATGTCCCAGATGATCATGCCAAAGTACGAAAGTATTGGAATCAGTAAACTTTCGGTTTACTATAAAATGTGTCTCAATTGCATAAATCTTTGTCCAATACAGGCCAGAAGATAAAACAGGGAACTTTTCAACAACACATGTCTGGCCAGAGACATTCTTATTGATATCAAGATATTCAAGATTCATCTCATTAATTGTCTTGATATAATAACCATTTTCACGGATATCTTTAAAACTCATCAAGTTTCTCCGAGACTTAAAAGAAAACATAGCATTATTTATGATGAGTTTAGTTCCCTTGGACAAAATTATAATAGCTTTTCTGAAGCCTTCAATCAAATTAGCACTACCAGAAATTGTAGTAACATTAATCTTGCCCATATTTAGATGATAGAAATATTTCTTGTCTTTAAATATCGTAAGTGTAGTGCCAGAATCAATCAAACAAATATCTTCATAATTGAACAGCTTACTTTGAAAATTATTCATATCTTCAAATAAAATGACAGACAACAAATAAGATATATATATATATTAAAGCTTATACTATAAGAAATTATTAATCACACTTTACTAAGCAAAAATATATCCAATTAGTATGTGATTAGCTTAGTTTAGTATTTGTTTTTTCAATAATTAATTAAAAAGAAAAAGAAAAACACGTGTATTTGTACTATGTCTTCTTCTAGTGACAATAAAAATAAGACATGCAATGGTTAGGACATGCAGAACAATATATTGTTATTATTATGTTATAGAAAACGGCGCATGTGTTATTGTTGAAATTACTCATCATTCATCTAATTTAGTAGTATTCGTTATTGTCAGTGATCCTTTTTTTTTTTTTTTATAAATAATGGTAAAATTGAAATTCAATAATAAATAATAATAATATAATTAAACTAATCAATTCTAATCGAAAACTAATACTCATGCAAACAACTACTTTTACATGATTCTTTATTCACTAACTCTTATCAATAATAATAAAAAACAAAATTAAAAATCATTCATTCTTTCATGTTTACGGAACCATCACCAATCAAATGATCAATCTTTCCTTCAGGGTGCTGGAAAAAGTCTGCTACATCCAAACATGTGATGTCAACATTATTTTCAGAGAGAAAGTTAGCCTTGAGATTTCTCTTTTTCTTCTTTAGTGATGCTTGATAAAGATCAATCAAGTGCTTGAGAGCACGACAATCACGTGAATAATGTCCTTTTCCACCACATCGAAAATTATTAACTGCTTCACGTTTCTCATCTTTTCTTCTTTTGTTTGATGAATTATTAACACCCGGAACAGGGTTTCTTTCTTGGTCATCACGACCACGTCCACGACCATGTCCACGACCAGGGCCGCAACTTTTTTCACGCCTAACATGGTGAGCGTGCACATCATTCACCTCAGGGAATGGTGCAGATCCAGTTGGTCGGTTCTCGTGATTTTTCATCAACAAATCATTATTTTGTTCAGCCACTAGTAGATGAGAACTCAGTTCAGTATACTTCTTGAAACCTTTTTCTCGATATTGTTGTTGTAAGAGCACATTTGAGGCATGAAAAGTACAGAGCATCTTTTTCACCATATCATTATCATTAATCGTCTCTCTACAAAGTTTCAATTGAGAATAAATTCTGAACATGGTAGAATTGTACTTGAAATCTTAGATGCATCCACTCATATCGTGCTTTCGGGAGGATGACCATCTTTAAGTGGTTAAACTTTTCTTTTAGGCTATTCCACAATACGAGTGGATCCTTAGTAGTAAGGTACTTAATTTTCAGAACTTCGCCAAGATGATGACACAAGAAAATCATAGCCTTAGCACGATTTTGACTAGATGTTGTACTTTCATTCTTTATAACATCTCCAAGACCCATAACATCTAGGTGGATTTCAGCATCCAACACCCATGAAATATAGTTCTTGCCCGAACTTTGAAGGGCAACGAACTCACACTTCGTAAGATTGTTAGCCATATGAAAAAAGGAAGAAATAAAAAAAAATAATACCTTAGCCTTAACCTTCAAATTTGAGACAGTAGAGTCTCGTGTTGATAATATATTATAAAACAAGAAAGAATAAAGAAGAAGAGTAGAGAGAATAGAGAGAGTAATTGTTATTTATTCTCTTAAGGGATAATATACAATGAAGGAAATCCTTCTATTTATAAAGAGAATTTACCCTAGTTTCACGCTAAAAGACAAAACATCAAATCCTAATAGACATCAAATAAATATTGATAGACATTCACTATAATTGATATATATCATAACAGTTATATTATTTTTATTATTTTTTTATATTTATTATTTTTTTTATTATTATTATCAGTTTCTATAATAGTAATTAAAAAATAAAATTAAAAAAAATTAAATTCAAATCCTACAACTACCCAACCTCTTATCCATTTTATCTTGTCATTCCTCTAAATTGTTCCCCAAAATAATCCTTTTATTTAAGGATTCCCTCACCCTCAAAAAAAGAGACGTATATTCTATCTAGACAGAAACCAGAGATAAATAAAAAGAAAAGAAAAAGTCAGTCAAAAAAATCAGGGAGAAAAGAAAATATCAGTCAAAAAGAGAGAAAAAGGTATCAAGTTTTGCTTGGAGTTTTCGATTGCAATGTTTGAACTGATGTTTTTCGTTTTTGCAGGAAAATAACAGAAAAATAGAGAGGAATTAGATTGTTAAAAGAGAGAAGAGTGTAGTAAGAAAAGGATATATATATATATATATATATATCAATGAGGGAGATAAACAGTAGAAAATAAGTGTGAACGGAATTGAAGAAAAAATATTTTTTTTGGCGAAGCTTTTGCCGGAATCATCATCTCCACCGGTCACTAACAACGAGGTTTTCCGGCGCACTCATCCCGCCGGAAATAAATCGAAAACCGATTAGAAATGTTAAATCGGCAACCAAACACCCCATTGTCACCATTGTTACTGTTCCGAAGGCATAATTCCATCGAAAAACTTAAAATCCAATGGCCAAACAGCCCTCCCAATACCAACAACCCAAAATTGGATACCCACCGGAATCTTATCGGCAGATCTGGCCACCACCCGCGATGCCACCAATGGCGAAACCATCATCGGAAACTGCCCGAAAATATCAGATCGGCGACCAACAGCCACTAGCCACCACCAAAAGGCCCTTCTCCCTTGTTACCGCGCTACGCCGGAACTAACCACCGATGGGTGGGCTTCGGCCAAAGGCGCCATCACCGCGACAGTAGTCCCCTACATACTACTGGTTTATTGGTTGTTTTGCGAAAGGGATGGACAATTTGGGGTTAAGAAATTTAAGAATGGAACGAGCATAATCAGAAGTTGAATTTTAAGATTTTGAGGTTATTAGTGAACCAGTTAGTGTAATTGAAGTTGATAGTTGTTCATCTGGTCACGTTACTTTTGGGTATTAAGTCAATTAAGTAATAATTATGGTGTTAATAAATTTGATTGGATATTGAATTGGAAAATATGTACCACTTAAATTTAGCCATCATTAGTTGGGTTTGGAATTTATCTATTTTAATTAAATAATTTATTATTAATAAAAGAAAGTTATATTTCTTATTATTTTAATTATTTATCCAATAATCCCATGCAGTTGATATTTAAAATTATTTTAATAAGTTTTAATCGTATCTTTAAATATATATTTTTTTGTATGTTCTCTTGAGTCATGTGTAATCACAAGATAAAAATATTAGTTTCTTAAGCTAGAAAATTTTTTGTGGTTTCGATTGTTTTAAGTTTCGAATTAATTGTGAGATTGAATGAGATGTGTTATGAATTTATTCAAAACTCATTCTATAATCGAGAAAAGAAGAAAGGAAAAATCTATTTGTAAGGGAGTGAATTTGTAAAAGAGTGAGTTTAGATTCTTGACCAAGAATAAACTAAAAGTTTAATAGAAGAGAAAGTTAACGATGAAGTTGGAAAATCTTGCTACCGGTCATTCGTTATAATAAAAATTAATATACCATTTAAAGCCGATCTAATTGGATTGGGTAGATTCTAAATATGTTAGGTGCTTATTTATAATTAAAAAATGGGAACGATCCATAAATACTTCAAAGGCATAAGAAATATATTAAAATTTGTGGTATGATCGAAAAATACTGCTATCGGCAAGCCATATATTAATACAATCAAATAATTTAAAAACGAGAGGT
>NC_061113.1:241911395-241955400 GCF_002878395.1 Capsicum annuum
TTAATTAAAGCTAGATTTAAGTAATTAAAGCGACCGTACTATAACCACGGGACTCGAGGGGTCCCTCATACCTTCCCCGATCAATATAATTCCTTACTCGGTCTTCTATTTTTCAATAAAGAGTCATTTCCTTTTAATTAGGGATTAAAAAAGGTGACTTAAAATACCATAATTCAATTCCAAGTGATGACTCTGTAAATAAAATAATCTCTTTTCGAAACCATCACTTTAATTAAAAAAATCCTCCAAACGCCGAATAAAGGGTGTGACAGTGCTTTTACTTTCATTACTCATTATTCTTTATTCTCTCTATATAGATCATAATTACATTAGTCTTCTTCCGTTTCTCTATGTGTGTTCATATAAAAAAATACCGCCCATTAAAATCACCTTGTTCAAAACATCGTGGAGAATAATCTCACTAATCGGAGGCGAATGCATCGGTGGGGGCTCAATCCAACCACCCCCTTGAGTAGCAGCAACAACAGTTTTCCAAGACGTCTGAAATTTTTATTATGGAACTTGCCGTATGTTCATGTTTCAATGCCAAGGAGAAAAAACGAAAACTCCACGAAAAAATGGCATCTCTGTTTGCTATTGCGCAGAATGGCATTTGAAGCAAGCCTTCATATCATCTACCAAAGATGCTAGCAGGCCAGGCCACACAATGACGATTGTGGAAGAGAAGTTCAAATCCATAACCGTCCTACAGATAGCCTACATCTGGCAGGCCATCTTCCAAGCTCTGGATACCATATGCACAAAGAGGTCTATACGGAAGTAGATCGTCCAGAATAATCCAGCCCTCGATCAAGCATGCAACAAGGATGACCTCGTCACCAAGTCTAGCTTCTCGGGTCCGCTCCGCAGGACGAGATACAAAAGACAACTGTTGTTCAGGAGGTTCAAACTGCCATGGCCTCCTAACGACAGGAGCAGGGCAATACGGCGAACCAGGTATTTTAGATGAAGGAGCCCAACAAATTACAAGAAGAAGAATGATAGCTGCTTTATCTGCAAGAAGAAGAATGATAGCTGCTTTATCTGCAAAAAGCTTGGTCACTTTGCCACAAACTGTCCTCAGGCCAACAAGTCGAAGGACTCTATCCATATCTTCAAAGAAATTGCTAATCAAACAGGCATCTATCGCAGCAAAGAGGACGACCTTGAATCGGTCTTCTCATTGGAAGAAGAGACACCTATGCAGATGACGTCTACCTGATATCCAGCACCGGAGAAGGCAACCAGGAACTGGCTAGTCAAATCCTCATGCTCAACACGACAGTATTACTATCTTCTGGGTTAACAGACTACCCTCTAGATCTATTCAACCAATATGTCGATCCCTTCTATCCATCCATCCTCCAAGAAAGAAGAACCTTCAACGATCTTCAAGTGTTCAGAAAGTATGGCAGATCCATCCTGAAGTCGTTCGGGGTGAACCCGGAATATCCTTTCTGCCATGTGTTTAGCCAATGACTTCCCGCAAGAACTCCTATGGCTATTCGAGTACTTGTGCCATCAGAACTACATTCTCAAGGAGTTCAAGTGTGATTCCTTCAGAAATTTCGATCGAACCCAACCAGCTCTGAAAAGATTCATGCTATGGTTAAAGCCACGAGAATACTGGATTCGAAGCTTCAAAGATTCGTACGATGTAATGATCTTCATGCTGCATCGTCCTATAGGAATCACTGGCCACGACGTCTGAGATCAGCCAAAAATTTCACTCCTCTGGAATGCCTAGTTGAGATATCTTTTGGTATTTTAGCATGTCATAGACTCAAAAGTCATGATTTATGTTCTCAGAAATGGATCAATGTTATTAAATGTATACCTTATGATAACCCTAAATATAGTCATAGTGATGTTACAATAGCATTAAATTAAAGCAACAAATGATCAGAAAGTTGGGACAAAATGATTTTGAGCCATATGCTGCTAGGACTGAGAGGACCTGAAAATGGGATGCAACTTGTAACACAATTGAGAAATTTCTTTGTTCAACTATTTAGCGTACAAAAATAGCAACATCTTAAAACATTTATCTTGAATTTATCTTGATTTCACTTGAAAAATGAATTAGGCTTACTTCCATGTCTTCCTAGAGATAATTGAATATTAGCCAGTTTGATTCTCATAGTTGAATAGATTAAATTCATGAAATTCTCCTAGATCTCTTTCCTTCTCGTTAGGTTAGTCTATTTGGCATCAAAGTTCTTAAATGGCATGATTGCTTAAGTTTCTAAATATTTTTGGTTTTGTTCGAGAGTACAAGATATTACACTGAATTTCATTCAAATGATTCAATTATTAACTATTTGTAATTATTTTTCTATTTGATCTTGATTGGTGCAGTTAAAGAACATGTTCCTTGTTGATGTGGAAGCGTTAATGCTACAGCCTACAGGTCTTGTCAGATGTAAATGCACCTTATCATATTGAATATCTTTTATAGGTTGAAGCTTTATCCAGACTTCCATCATATGAAGTTTCCCAATTAGACACCCTTAATTCTGGTGTTAATTGGACATCCTATAATTTATTTTAATGCATTGGAGCACTGTTGCTATTGATTTTACGATTATTCCCTCCTAAGGGAGTTCTTACTTAGGTCTGGTCTGTTTTATTTGATGCAGATTTCTTGCTATAAATGGAACTTTTCAGTGAGTTGAGCACTTCAATATTCATTGGAGTTTCTCCGAGACTGATGTCGTTTGGAATTCATAATTCAATCATGAATGTGTTTCCGACTCCGACCTTTTTCAGCACGAGGAAATGAGAACTATTGGCACTTACAACTTAAATAAAAGAAAAAATAATTTTTTCAGATCTCTTATATGTAAAAATGAAGCTCTCTTATAAAAAGGCCATAGAACAAAAAACAAAAAAAATATATATAAGTGGCCTATGTACTAATTCTATGCTTTAGCTTGTATAGTCTCTCAATTTTGATTTGAGCTAGTGAAGTCATGTTTTTGGGTGAATTTAACAAGTACTCTAGTGCACTAATCAAGAAGTATATACAAGTACAACAATACAACAAAAAAAATAAAAAAATTGATGCATGGAAGTTCAATCAAAAGAGGTTTTGCTGATTTGTGTACATAAAAAAACAGACAAATCAACAAAAAGAAAAAAAAGACAAACAAGCATTTGAACCTTTAACGGTGAAGGAAAGAATAGCGATAGATACAAATAAGCTAAACTAACTTTGTTTTCTTATGCATGTAAGATGAAACAAAGTATAATTATTCAAAAAGACAAACTTGCAAACCTAATTATTCAATATTTATTGGAGTTTCTCGAGACTAATGTCTTTGGAATTCATTCTTCAATCACGAATGTGTTTCCGACTCTGACCTCTTTCAGCATAAGGAAATGC
Source organism: Capsicum annuum (assembly GCF_002878395.1). NCBI lineage: Eukaryota > Viridiplantae > Streptophyta > Magnoliopsida > Solanales > Solanaceae > Capsicum > Capsicum annuum. The sequence continues at coordinate 241,914,781 of NC_061113.1, forward strand.
GATCTATTGACACGTACAACTTAAATAGAAGAAAAATAATTTTTTTTTTCACATTTCTTATATGTATTAATAAGTGTCTCTTATAAAATGCCATAAAACAAAAGGCAAAAAATTATATGTAAGTGGCCTATGGACTAATTCTATACTTTAGATTATAGTCTCTGAATTTTGATTTGAGCTAGTGAAGTCACTTTTATTAAGTGAATTTAACAAGTACTCTGTTGCATTAACTGAGATGTACGTACAAGTATCACAATAAAAAAAAATGATGCATAGAAGTTCAATCAGGGAGGTTTTGCTGATTTTTACGAGCAAAATGAGGTATATAAAAAAGACAAATCAACAAAGAAAAAAGAATGAAAAAATGTGATTGTTCATGTGATTTGAAATGAACCTTTGGCGGTGGAGAGAAGAAATAGTGATAGATACAAATCACCTAAATTAACTTTGTTCTCTTCATGAAACGGAGTAAAAAGGATTTGGCTCCTTTTCATTTTCACTCTCTCCATTTTTCCCAAGTTCACATCTTGATTGATGACATATAACTTAATTAAATTGAATGGTTAAGATTTACTTTATTCCAAACTAAATCTCTAACCATGGTTAATATAATAAATATATTATATCAACTAAAAATAGGTTGTTTATTTCTTTCCTTTCTCAATATTCCCTCCAAGACCAATTATTTCTCTAAATTTTCTCTCATTCCCTTTAAAATTTATTAGTTCCAATTTGACAGCTAATGACTCACATAAAAAATGAGGATGACTCTGAAGAATTATTTCAATTCTATTTTAAAGGTTGTAATAGCCAAGACAATTTTTCCATCCTCATTATATATTTTATTTTTCTTGTAATTTTTTCTTCACACTTCAGCTAAAACCAAGAAGCTCGTGGGAAAAAAATTGACTAGTGAAAAAAAAAACAAAGAAATTGAAATCCTTCATCGTCTTTATGATTTACCATGTGAAATATTTTTTAGAAGATAAAAGTGTTTTATGGCATATTTTTTATTTATTTTTTCACCTCTTTAATCCCTTCTTGAAACATATGCTATATAAGTAATAAGTAATCTAATTAAAAATGTGTATAAGAAAGGTATATTTTTAGGTGCTGTCAAATTAGAACTGATAGATTTTGAAGGGAATGAGAGAAAATTTAGTGAAATAATCAGTCTTGGAGGGAATATTGAGAAAGAAAAGAAATAAACAATCTATTTTTAGTTGATATAATATATTTATTATATTAATCATGATTATAAATTTAGTTTGGAATAAATTAAATCTTAGCTATTCAATTTAATTAGGTCATGTGTCATCAATCAAGATGGAAACTTAGGGAAAATGAAGAGAGTGGAAATGGAAAGGAGCTGGATCCCATTATTTTTACTTTGTTTCATGAAGAGAACAAAGTTAATTTAGTTGATTTATATCTATCACTATTTCTTTCCTCCACCCCAAAAGTTCATTTCAAATCACATGAACAATCAACTTTTTTTCGTTCTTTTTTCTTTTTGTTGATTTGTCTTTTTTATATACCTCGTGTAAAAAGAATAGACAAAAAAATTATAAAGCACAATGTTTTGATGGAAAAAGCAACTATTGTTTGATTAACGGAAAGGAAGAAGAGGTCAACGAAATTATGATAAAGTGCACAAAAGAGAAAAAGAAATAATGATTTGAGGGGTAATTTAGTAATTCATCAAGTTTATGTATGTGTTGAAGTTTTTGTATTATTAACATATGGAAAATAGTTAGTATTAGTAATACGCGCTTCAATATTTAATAGTGCGATAACTAATACAAACATTTGTTATGCATAGGATGAAAAAGTTTATCAAACAAAATATTAATAATATACAAGGCTAATACATGCATTAACTTTGCTAATACACTCTACCAAATGACCTAAAAGGGGAGAAAAAGAAGATATTTAAGTAACATAATACAATTGTTATGCAACTAGTAACATAAGTTTATTACAATCCAGAAACCCAAAAACTCCATTATTGTGATAAACAACTAGTAACATAAGTTTATTACAATCCAGAAACCCAAAAACTCCATTATTGTGATAAACTACACATATATAAAGACATGAAAATCACTAAATAATTCTAACTCATTACAATTAAGCTAGTAGTATCCATGCCCAGGAGAAATTAATAAGTGCATTCAAATTTTACAAGACATGTAGTCTACAACGCTTCCAAATGAGCAACAAACATGATCTTTAACTGCACCAGTCAAGATCAAATAGAAAAATAATTACAAATAGGTTAATGGAATTTAGTGTAGTGTCTTTCACTGCAATTATGTCATTTAAGAACTGTGACGCTGAATAGACTAACCTAAAGAGAAGAGGTATCAATGAGAAAAAAAGATATTGTCACGACCCGAGTCGAGGTTCTGATTGTGATGGACATCCCGAACCACGATGACCCTAGAGATCCCCTTTGCCCAACCCACTAGTGATATTGTCCGCTCTAGGCCCAGGCCCGTAAGGCTTTAAAACGATCACTAGGAAGTAAAGCTATACACCCCCCCTTATGGACTCAGTATCCTCGTTGAGGTTTGCCCCACCGAATGAGATTTTCCTAGACTTAGGACTGAGGTTTGCCTGCCTTACCGGGATTTGTCTAAACTCAGTTTGAACTCTGGCTCACATTGACAGGAATGACACAGGAACGACTCTAATACCATTCTTGTCACGACTCGAGCCGAGGCCCTGGCCGCGACGGGCATCCCGAACCACGAAGGTCCGAGAGACCCCTTAGTCCAGCCCAATAGTGATATTGTTCGCACAACTTTAAAATGTGTTACTAGGGAGTAAGGCTTACTTACTTATATACCCAACATCTCTCTTGTGTTTTGCCAATGTGGGACTCATTATCCTAAGTTGGAGTGTTATAGATATAGGAGAATTTCATGAATTTAATCTATTCAACTATAAGAATCAAACTGACTAATATTTAATTATCTCTAGGAAGACATGGAAGTAACCCTAATTCATTTTTCGAGTAAAAACAAGATATATTCAATTGAGTGGGAGTTTTAAGTAAGTCAGGTTAAGCTTTCAATTAAAACAAAGTACAAAAATTAAAGTTTTAACAAGTCTCAATTTCTCATTAAAAAAAATTTATCATCTTTAACGGAAATGGAACAAAGCAAATGGACTTCACAGATTATATTTTTTTATTTCTAAATTAAGGATAATGACAAATTTACCTTTTGTAATCAAAGTTACCCTGTCCTCCACCGGCATATAAAGAATTCTCAACAACCCGCCAAACAGGCTTCCACCTCTCTAACAGTGATGGCGAAAGCTGCCATGCCTGAGGCTGGACATATCAAACAAAAACTTTTTTCTTTTTTTTTTCAATTTTATCCTTAACATTAATTATTTTTTCTCCAAATTAATTTCAAAACACAATGTAAACATTATTTAATAGGGTATTATGATAAAATGCCATGTTATTAATTATTTTTCTTAATAAGTGTGTCTAGTCAAAATATGTCAAGTAAATCAAATGGAGGGAGTATTTATTAGAATAAGATAATGAGGTTCAGAAACGGTGAACTTGAGTCCATTATTTCGTCGAAGTGAACCGTATGAAATAAAATGACGTTGTTGAGAATATATTTTAAATTAAATAATAAAAATGTACTCTCTTTAATAATTTAAGTTTTTAGGTGAGATGATCACACACTTCAACATAGTATCAGAGCAGTTAGAGGTCCTGGGATCGAAACTCATCGCAACCCATTATTAAAAAGAATTTCACGTGTTTGGGCCACGAAAAAAATCAGGCTCATACGTGAGAGAGCATGTTGAGAATATAATTAAATAATAAAAACAGCTTAAACTTTTAGATGAGATTGTCACACACTTCAATAGACGCCACATTTTATGTGGGTCCTTTTCGATCAAAATAATGGACTTAACTTTGTTAGTGATGTGAAACTCTCTTTTTTCTTCAATAGTAAAAATAAAGTTGTTGATAAGTTTCCGTTTATTTTTATTCAAATTTTTGTTTGAATTAATAACAAATGACATAAGTTAAAGATTTAATTGCTGAAAATAAATTTATGATTTTGATTCCAAAAATTATTGTAATCCAACAGTTTTATTAATATACTATCTTGTTCATAAATATATGAAAGAACAATTCCCCTTTCCACTTATGAGAATAAGCAAAATTTATCTTTTAATTTATTTTTAAATTAATCTTTTTACTGCATTTTTTGAAACTTTCTCTTTAACATTAGCTAGTGTACAAATGATAATAGTTCAATATTTTTATAATTAGTTACCTTTTTTAGAAAAGAAAAATATATTTTTTCATTCGTTAAAAAAATAACTTAAATCATTATCGAATCGACAATTCAATAATATGAAAAACTTTCAATCTTGTATTTTTTTTTATGGGAGCAAATTTTTTAATTTTTAATTTTTATTGGATCATATAAATTAAATAGTTTAATTTTTTAAATACTAAAAAATATTAGTATTTGGATCAAATTTCAATATTTATGAATTTTTAAAAGTGAAATATATTTCTGAACAGTATGATCAAATACATGCAGAAACTTCACTCAAAACTATCTTCTCGAATATATTTCTAAAGTTTTCTACAATTTTCTAATTAAGGGATTCTACTATTTTATTCCCCGAAGTTTTATTCTATCCTTTAGCATATTAATATTTTAATAGTATTATATACTTGATGAATGTTCAATATATCAAACTACGTGAGGGGTAAACCCATTAAATAATCAACCAACGAGAAAAACACCATGTCTTACTTAATATAAAATTTTAAAGTTGCGAAAATCCTCATTGATACCTGATATAAAAATAGTTCGGGCACTTATATAATATTTTTAGTGTTATTTAACGAATATTAATAAATATAACGTAAAAAATCTCAGAGAAAGGATAATTTACATATATAGTGTTCTACACATGACACTGAAATCTCAGTGAAAGTAGTATAATGAGCTCTCACTTTATTTTGAAATTATAACTTATTTTAAACACACTACACCTGATATTATACCTTATTTCTTTTAGAGAAGTATCAAACGTTCATTAGTTGGGACCTGTCATTGTTAACATTTTCACCTTCGCCAGTGGCATAACGGCCACAATTGCTCTGGCAACCAACTCCACAGTATGCCCGAGTCGAACCTCAGTACCCGTATTGGCTGCAGAACAACCTGTTTGCACAGGCACGCCCTCCAGCTTGTCTTCCACATTGTTGAGCACTTGTTGTGGTTAACAACAAGGCCAATATCACCAAAATTACCACCTGAAACTTCATTGTTTTTTCCTTCTCTTTAGGCTTCTTTCTAACTTGACTTTTATTTTTCTTCTGGTGAGTAATTGCTTATGGTTTGCTTTGAAATAGAAACATGCAGTGATATATATAGTGAGTGATGTACTATATGACTTCATGTAGATAAATTTAATTTCAAGAATAGTTGCCTACTTGCCTATGACTTCTTATTAAAGGACGAAGTTTCAAATGCCAAGGTTTTCATCATCTTGTGTCAGCATGGAACCACTTTGTCTAGTATTTTCATGAATAGCATCGGTTCTTATTGTTCCCATCTATAAATATAGTAGCTATAATTCAGTGAAATAAAATGGCAAATTTGGAAAATTTCAAAAATATTTTCACATTCGGATTCTTTGAAGGTTCATTAATTCAAGGGATGAGATGTAAAAGAAAGGAAAAGTTATGAAATAATATGCTTTTAATTTAACAAAAAATTAAAATGAATAAGGGATATTTAATTGAGTTAAGAGATAAAGATTGGCGATGCATTCTTAATATAAGAGAAATTTGGATACATAAAGATGGCATCATGAACATGTAGGGAAAAAAATTAGTTATATATATGGGAGAATCACAAGTTTGATAGTCTCACAAGAATTTTTTTAGACATTTCACTTTTTTTTTGTAAGTAAAGTTGGTATACATGTCTAATTTGATGGTTTTCTTTTCTTGTATATCTTTATTTTTGTCCTCTTCTTTTTTTTGTTAAGACCATCTCCACTTGACTTTTTGTAATTAATTTTTTCTTGTTATTTATTGAATTGCCTTTTAATTATAACTTTTTTTAAATATTAAAAACAATCACTTTAACTTGAAAAAAATTACGCCAAAATAACTTTTAACATGAAATTATAGTTTGCAATAATTTTTTACTATGCCGTTGACATCTTTTAAAAATCTTAGTTAATTTCTTTTTAAAAATATAAGTACTAAATAGGGAAACTTAATAGACAATATCTTATATTTACTATTTTTCTTAGTGGACATAAAAAAAAGTACATTAATAATTATAATGTGAAGAAAAATTTATTCTTTAAAGGGCGTATAAGAAAAATAAATATGACAAGTAAATGAGTAATGTATTACTGTAATTCAATTACTATTTAATGTCTTTATTCGTCATTGTTAAGTTAATTTGTGTTAAGGCTCTAAATTAATGTTCTAATTATTTTAATATAAACTTGAAGTGATAGAAATATTTATTGTATTAAATAATTCTATAAGAAGGAAAAAAGTTTTTTCATCAAATAAATTTATTTTATCTCTACTAACAAATTAATAAAAGTATCTTATTTTTTGATTCATTATTTTTGTCGAATCATAATTATTTATTTACTTATTTATCTTCAAGAATTATTTATATATATCTAATTCTCTGACAATATATTTATTTCTTAAAAACAATATTTTAATTTAAATTATTCAATTATATGATTATGAACTTAAATAATTATGAATACTTATCAAAAAGACATGTTTAATCTAGTATTTCATTAAATAAGATTAATGATAAGATAAAAATATGATATAAATTAATATTTTATTTTTCTATTCTGAATTTGAGCCCGAGCTTAGCACGGACTTGGGTGGAACTAGTATATTTTATAAAGGAAAAGTCATGAAACAATACGCATTTTCTGTCGGCATACAGCTAGATGTTTAAATGTTCACGATGTTTCATTTAATTAATTTTAAAAATTTAAATAAATAAATTAGAATTGGGTTTTTCTTAGTTATAATAAAAGGTAGGATACTTAAAAAATTTATTAACTACGAGTCTACGACAAATTTTGTGGGTTTTATGTTGTTCCAAATTTGGTGAAATTTGTTGCATCTTGTAAAGGCATTCTCTAAACTAGAAGTCTTGAGTAAATTTATGTGATTAATAACTGATATTTAATTGAGTTATGAGATAATGAATGGTAATATATTTCTTGATGTAAAAGATCAAGAAAGTATCATGAGTTTTTAGAAGGGAGAAACATTATATAAAGGCAACGGAACAAAAAAGACCAACAACAATATTCTCACTGTAATTTTATTATAGGTAAGATTTCGAGATCGAGTAAAGTATATATATATATATATATATATATATATTCCTTAGAGGCAAAATAACTGACATCATCGTATTGAAAAAATTAATCCTACAACTGGCTGTAATGCATTACAAGGATACTGCGAACGTGATCAATTGTCAAGTGTAAACAATATGGCTTCAACTGATAATTTTTTGGGCTTCGAAGATGAAATTATACGAAAAGGTAAATGGAAAAGAAATATTATTTTTTACCATGAATATTATTGCTACAAACTAAAAATAAGAATGATGAAGATATGTTGTTGCATTCTGGTAGATTACTTCAACAATATATTGTTGATGAATGGATTAAAATTGAAACCCAGAGATTAGATTTTGCTTCTTTGAATCAAGATTTATTTAGAACTAATGTGTTAGGAGGGCTTTTGAATGTATTACGTTAGGGTGAAAGAGAAGCTTCCCAGGTAGGTAAGCATATGCTAATTCCTCTTAATTTTACAGGAGGTCCGAGAGATATTCGACGCCATTATATGGAGGTCATGACTTTGGTTCAACGCTTTGAAAAACCTGATATATTTTTGACTATGGCCTGCAACCCTTCTTGGCCTGGGAATCAAACAAAATGGACTTTCTCAGAGATTGATGTCGTTTGGAATTCATAGTTCAATCATAAATGTGTTTCCTGAAGAAATGAGATTTATTGACATTTACAATTTAAATAAAAGAAAAATAACATTTTCAGATCTGTTATGTGTAAAACTAAAGATTTAATTTCTTATAAAAGGTCATAAAATAAAAAATATAAGTGGTGTCCTATGTACTAATTCTATATTTGAGCTTTTATAGTCTCTTAGTTTTGATTTGAGCTAGTGAAGTCACTTTTTTGGGTGAATTTCACAAGTACTCTGGCGCACTAATCGAGATGTATATACAAATATCATAATACAAAACAAAAGTGATGCATAGAAGTCTAATCAAAGAGGTTTTGCTGATTTGTCTGGTTGCAAAAAAAATTACCAACAAAACGAGATATACCTAAATCTATATCTATAGTATATTTAAAGAATGAAGGGACTTATAAATACTGTTTAAATTTTTTACCTTTCATTAAAAATTTATGTTTTAAACATAATCGTCTTTTCACTATTTTTCTAATATTTAAGACTTGAAAATCAATTAAATATGTATAGTAAAACATTTCATTATTAGAAATCATCAGAATTAATGACAACTAATACCTTTTTCATTAGTTTAAAAATTTTAAAACAACTAAAGTTGATTTTAAGAAGATTTAAAAAATCCTAAAAATAATTATGAAAGCATTGAAATAAGAAAAATATAAGAAGTATCAAATTTTTAAAAAGTTTTAAGTAAGTAATCAAATATTTTCTAATGATTTAACTTTAAAAATAAGAAAAGATTTTAAATATAGAAAAAATTAAAAAAAATAATCGCACGACAAATATGGTTCAAATTGAAGCGTCTCTCTTAGTTTCTAGAGAAAATTGAAGAATAGGTGTCTTTTAAGTCTTGAATGAAGGATTGGTGACATTGACCAACATATAGGGTCAAACATTATTAGAAAACTCGATCAAGTTAATTGTGGACTTGATTAATATTTTCAAAACTTTCTAATCTTTTTAAAAATACAAATCAACCCAACCCACACCCCCTTCAATCCAAATCAACCACTCTCTCCTCTCTCTCGACAACTTCTCTCAACTCTCGCCCAACCAACAGTTCTGCAAAATTTCTCCCTTCAACCCCCGACGACAAATAGTTGGGCTTTGAGTTCCCCTCTTCAATTCAATCAACCTGTCTCTCATCCCTCTCTCGACAGCTTCTCTCAACTCTCTCCCAACCAACTGTTCTGCAAATTTCTTATTTCAATCCTCGGCGACTTCAACATCCGACTACAAATAGTTAGGATTTCAGTTCCTTTTTGACTTCAATCGACGTGACAGCCTTGCTCTCCGACCACAACAACTTTGAATTCTTCATCGGTCCTTTTCTTCTTTCACAGGTAAAAATTTATGACCTTTTTAGTTTTGAAGAAAACGAGGAACTTGAGCCAACTTCTCTTTATAGTATTGGCTAACAATTTCAATATTTATTGCACTAATTTGAAATGCAGTCTGAATAAAACTCTAATTTCTGGTATTTCTTCTCTTCTCTTCTCTTTTTGAAATGAATTATGATATTTTGTTGTTTGTTGCATTTTTTTGAAGTTTCATTTTTATTGTTTGTGTTTATAAAAATAAAAGGACAATTTGGTTTGATTTGTTCTGTTCTTGTTCTTAGTAAAAATAGTGAAATTGCTATTTTTTGTTTAACAAAATCGTGCTACTGTTTCCTCTGATAAATTACCCATCTGGTGCAACATATTAACCATCTGATGCAACAAATTCATCATATGATGCAATAGATAAACCATCTGATGCACCAGAGGAACCATCTGATTACAATTCTGATGCAACAGATTAATAATCTGATGCAACAACTTTACCATATATTGCAACATATTAAGCTTCGGATAAAAAATCTGATACAACTAATTAACCATCTAGTGCAATGGAAGAACCATCAGATTAATGATCTGATGCAATAGATGAACCTCCTGTTGGATAAAATCCTACCAACTCTTCCTACAGGAAAAGTCCAAGACTTGATTTTTCCAACTGATCATTCATCTGTCGCGATAGACGACCCTATGTTGAAAGAAATCTAAACAATACTAACCATTGATAACTGTTCCAACAGATCACTCATGTGTTACAACAGATGTATGACCTGTTGCACAGACCATTCATCTTTCTCAACAGATGAGTGATATGTTTTGTATTATCGCAACAGATTACTCAGCCGTTGCTATGGATTATTTAACTGTTCTAATAGATCACTCATATGTTGCAACAGATGATGTCACAACAGTTGTATGATCTATTGAACAGACCATTCATCTCTCTTAAAAGATGAGTGGTATGTTTTGTATTGTTGCAACAGATTACTCATCCGCTGCAAAAGTTTGGTTATATGCTGCAACAGATATACTACCTGATGCAATAGATAGGTGATCTGTTGCAACTGTTATTTTACTGTTTTGCTTGTTTGATTTACTGTTATCCTTTTTTAACGATGCATTAATCAACAATAATATATTATTTTATGTTCCTGTTAATTTTAGATAATATGGTTTCCAAAAGAACAGAAACCGAATCAAGTCTAAGTAAAGAAATAAGTGAAGCAGCTAGGCTACATCCACCACTCTACAAGCTTCATTTACAAGCGTTATCTTAATCGGGAGCAGAATATGATGAACACGGGGAGGAGGAATGTTTCAAAAGAGATGATCCAGATGCTAATAGCCCTTCCACCGAAGATATGGTCAAATCCTTCAGCATTGATCGTTATCTTGTGAGAATACAGTACGATGGTGCCACAGATTTAACGGGTGATTTTGTGGTTAAGTCAGCCATGGGAAAATCTTTCGATGCCTTCAGAAAAACACTTCGAGAACAAAAATTGGATGCTTATTTCAGGGATAGCTGCTTTGGGAAATATCTTGATTTGTCGGAGGACAAAAATGCTTGTTTCCAAATAAAAATGATAAATGAACTTCCCAAGCATAGGTTTATGTATGAAAACAAAGATAAGATGGATGAGGTGTGGATAAATTACTGGGGCATGCTTGTTTGTTTTTGTTGGAAGGAGTTTGCCATAGTTACTGGACTAAAATGTTATCTTCCTTCTCAAGTTATACCTATTCTAACCCCAAAAAAGTACCCCGTATACCCAAAAAAGGCAAAGACAAGTCGTGTGATCGTGATGACCTGGTGTCCATTGTTGGTCCAAGCTTCAAAAATAAAAATTTAATAGAAGCGTTGAAAGGTAAAGGACTTTCAAAGAAGCACAAACAGTCATTGTGCTTGGTTTGGTTGTACATAATATTCTTTGGGCGAGAGACGTTAACAACAACATAACCCTCGATTTAATAAAACTCTCCGAGGATCTTGAGGCGTTTAACATCTATCCATGGGGGTATGTAAGCTTCAAAATGACTGTCAAATATTTGTTGACTCCGTTAGCGCCAAAGATAGTCAACTTATATGGCTTCCCATGGGTTTTCATGGTAAATATTTCTTTCTTCTATTATGATATCATTCATTTTTTTCGCTCAATAATGGTTTTGATTTATTGGCGATATTTTATAGGCTTGGGCATTTGAAGCCATTCCTTATTTGAGACAACAAGTGAACTACCAGGAAGGAGTTTCCTGTTCAAGAATCTTGAGATGGTTGTCAGTGAAAACTCATAAAAATGCAAAATTTCTTGATCTCTTCAACCCTCCGAAGGATGCAGTAAGTATAATTATAATTAATTTTTTCTTTTAATTAATATTTTTTTTTGAATGATCTAATCATCATTCTAATATATATAATGATTTATGTTAGAATGTGCATCCGTCGCTATTTCCAACCAATCGAGAGTTAAAGATGTCATTTTTTCTTACTTTACGGTCTGTGCAAACTTTATCGGATCCTAAGGTCATCGACAGAATAAAAATGGAATTGTTTAGAGCAACAACCATTACAAGAAAAATAATTTTGGAGGGTGGGCTTGTTGTTGTTGATGGAGCTGTTGGTGGTGGTAGTGGTGCTGTTGTTGGTGCTAATGATGCTCCTCTTACAGTATTTAAAGCAAACCATTATGAGTATGATCATACTGGTTATACAGATTTTGCCTCTCCCAGTGAATGTTCTGCATGCAAATGTCAAGACTGCAGGGCGAAACATGATGTAGTGATTAATGCTATTAATGCATTAACTGATTCTGTAAAGGAATTGACATCTAAGAGGGGTCTCATTCCATCAAAGAGGATTTTATTTCCATCCGCTCCATTAGAGATTAGGGCTAAGAGAAGAAGGGGAGTGATTTCCAAGGCATTATCAGGCATCCAAAAAAGCAAAATTGTAACTCATCTATCTGTGTGTTGCACTGAGCAACATACAATGTCCAAAGAAGAGCAACACACGCTGAAGAAGGTGAATATATTATATGTCTTCCAACTGATAAAACAAACAGACACATATCTGTTTCAACAGATGACACATCTGCTGAAAATTATCAAACAGATATATTCATCTGTTGCAACAGTTGACTAACCTGTTGCACCAGATACTTTATCTGGTACAACATTTGTCTCGTCTATTTTAGCAAATCAAACAGCTCTTCACACTACTTTTATTTGTACCAACAGATGACCTATCTTCTGCAACAGATGATTCATATGTTGCAACAATAGTTCATCCATTGGAAATTATCACACAGGGTCTTCCTCATGTAGAAATTTATCCCAACAGTTGATTCATTGTTGCAACAGAAATATAATATGCTTGAGACAATTTAAAATAAGAGGAATACCTATTTGATTTGCTAGAAGAGATAAGTTATCCTTTTTCGTTTTGTTGTATCTCCGTGATTAGCGTTGACAATTCTGGCTTTCCAGGTGGATGTAGAAGAAGCTACTGTTGAACAACATTGATAATATGCTACTCTTTTTATGGACATACGGAGAATAAAAAGCGCAAAAACCGTATGCAAGCGACAATGAAGATCCACAACGAGCAAAACCGAATTCCATAGCACCGGATGAAGAATAACTTGTCCATAGTAAGTTGATCTTTATAGCTTGAGCCTGTTAAAGCAATCCTTGGCAGCATACTTAAATTGTTGTTGATGTATTTGTTGAGATCTGTACTCATAACAATTTTTTTACATTTCATTTATTCGTTGACTTATTTCAGCTAATTTATGAAGGCTTTGATTTATTTTATTTTATCTACAAATTTTATTTATTCCTTAGATTTGAAATTATTAATTGAAAAGGAATACTAGATTCAAATATTGCAACAGATAATGAATCTGTTGCAACAGACGACACATCTATTAGAAAATTTGAACAGATTTAGACATATGTTGCAACAGGTAGGTGATCTGTTAGAATTTATCAAACAGGTCTTCCCACTATTGCAACAGATGGACTTTACATAAAAACATCAAGATAATGCAACAGATGACACATCTATTGAAAAAAAAAGAACAGATTTAGACATATGTTGCAACAGATGGACTTTATCTGTTGCAACAGACGACACATTTATTGGAATAATCGAATAGATTTTTACATATGTTGCATTAGGTAGGTTATCTTTTGGAATTTATCAAACATGTCTTCCCACTATTGCAACAAATGGACTTTAGATAAAAATATCGAGATAATGCAACAGATGATCAACCTATTGCAACAGATAAACTATATGTCAGAACAGGTAGGATAACTGTTACAACGGATAGAGAATCTATTGCATTATAAAAATTCAAATTTTGTTGGACATAAAAAATTGCAACTGCATTTAAAAAGGTTAAAGTGAATTGAAATAAAAAAGGCGCAACCCATCGATAGTGTTCAGTTCAAACACCTAAAATAAAATAGGCATCAAGTAGACATGTTCATTTTAAAGACGTAAAATAAAATAGACATTAAATGTTTTAGTGTCAGTCCTAGCACATTTCGCTGACTTGTCGTCACTTGGCACCCAACGGTCATTTTTTCCTCCCATTTTTTTATATATTCATCTTCTTCCTAAAATTTAACCCTAAATTCCTAAATCTTTTTCTTCATCGTCATCTTCTTTTATCTATTCAAATTCTTCAAATTATTACTTTCATTTTTCTAACTGACCTTGACAATGTCGAGCGCATCTTTCACTATTTTCTATGATAAAGTGTAACACTCCGATTTGCCAAACCAGAATACTACACGGTGGCCATGACCCCGAGGGACCACAAGCTAACCCATGGATGATATCTGTACCTGTACACTGCATAATATAGAACATAAATACGGAATACGTAATACTATAAGGCCATACGGTTCAAAACGGAATAATTATAACATGAGAGTGGGGTATAGAATACCCAAAGCAACTGTAATACTATCTGAAGTCTGAACATACTAGTCTGAAAATCCTCTAACATGACTGTCTGAATAGGAAGTTGATGGGACATGTCCCATACTAACTCCGACTAGCAAAACTGAACTAAAATGAACCATAACATAAGTAATGATCATGCCCTCGAGAGACAAGGACTCACTGCTGGAACTCTGACAGATGAGATGCTACTGTTACTGCTGGTCTGGGAATTATGTATCTGAACCTATGGTGTAACATAAAAGAAAGCACCATAACGCGAATGCGTTAGTACAACTGAGAGTACTGAGTATACGAGTGAGGTAGGCTAAATGCAAAGGGTTTGTATGTATGAACAATGCTAACTGATATGAACGTGAGAACACATACATACATAAGTAACTGCTACTGAACTCGTAATGATACTGACTACTGATTCTGAATACTAACAACATGAGTTTACCTGTTTTGAGATATTAAGTGACTGCATTTACTGATATTGATCTGTGAATCACTAATAAGTGAGGAATTAATACTGTATTATTAAATACTAGAAGACTGATACTTTATTACTGATAAAGGAATGATTGTTTTTGGCATTCCTGATTATGAAGGACTGGTCTAATTAACTGTATCAAACAGTTCTGAAACTGAGTACTGATAGCATGAGTTTACTGAAATCTAATATGACTATCAAATGATTTTTATAATAGCTGATATAGATGATAACATGAGTGACTATATCTGATAGCTTTGATACTGGATACTAATAACATGGGTGATTGTAGTTGACAACCCTAAATCTGATGGAACTATCTGAGTTCTGTACTATATCTGAGTTGATTGTATCTGATAATCCTAATATTCTGAAGAACTATCTGATTTCTTTTACTGAGACTGAAACTGTGGGAGGTAGTAGTTTAATCGACATGCCCCATGTATGCTAATGTAGTTGAATTGGGGCCCAATCTTTGCCCTGATTGGAAGTGTGTCAATATCGTGCCACGGGTAAAGACAAGTTGTGAGTAATCCTCAAATCTGGCAGTGTCCCCAAAAGAGAACGACAAATGTCTGCCTCATCAACCCTCAATATAGTAGTGTTAATATCTCAACCTTTACTAGCTACATATTTCTGGAACGCAAGGATGACTGCTAAGAATCACACCCTCATCTGACAGTGTGTGTTCCCATCCTTGGGTTCACTCGGTGCTAACTTCTACTCCCATCTGAATAGCCACTGAGCATGACTGACTGAACTGATTAACTGGACTAATAGTGTTGCTTAGCTAAGATAAGCTAAATTTAATGAGTTCCATTGACTGACGGAATACTACTGAGATCTGAGGACTGACTGAGAGAACTGAAGTTACTAAGTACTGAGTAGAACTGGACTGGTACTGAGTTTACTAAATTTCCATTGACTGATGGAATTACTACTGATGTCTGGTAACTGACTGAGTTCATGAGATTACTGAGATTTCCTAAGTCACATGACTGACTGAATTCTACTGAGCATGGCTTGACTGAGGATATCGTGACAACATGACATGGCTCTAGGCACACAGCTATATTTTTCGGGTACAAGTACCCCCAGGACTTAATGGAAAGAAACTGACATATATGATTGACTTGTTCATAGGAATAGAGTCTATAATTCATAATATCATAAGTAGGGGATTCAATACTACACATGGTTCTCAACATTTCATATGTGGGAGGGGATACATTCAACACGGAAGTACTTTCTTAACTTTAACATCATGGTCACTACATATCACCACCACAATACATCAATAACATGGAATTCATGTAGAATCATAAAGCATAAAGCATGGACTTGTTACTTGGTACTCTTAAGTCATGAAAACATGATTATTATTATTCTAGGCATTTCATCGGACACCTTGCATGCACAATTTATGCATAGGTGAAACCATAAGATTTTACATCATGAACAACCAAGTTTTACATGTTTTCAACTCACATGGTGTCATAGATTCATAATAACACATAAAGATTCCAACTTGGGAATCATTCAACATCAACAACTTGATTATCAACATCCAACAATATAGATATCATAAACAACTAATTTCATAGATTTCAACTTACATATTAACATAGCTTTATAAAAATACATAAAATCCCAACTTGACACCATACAACAACCATCAACATGAAAATAATCATTCACAATACATAATTTAAAACTTGATTCTTGAGCTCCATGGATGAACACTATGCATATCTTAATTCTTGATTTTACGAAGATTGACGGAGAAAATTCTTGAATTTGGATCCTCAATAGAAAACCCCTCTTATTGTTTTTGAGAGAAATTAGAGAAAAGGAGTATATTTTTCTAAAAATGAGGCTTAATTCGGTGTTAAGGAGTATATATAGGGGTGGAAGATGACCAAAATGCCCCTAAGAAAGAGAGAAAGATGCAGTTGTCCCTATGTTGACTGTTTGATAGGCTGAAGTAAATTGATCATAACTTTTTACTCCAATGTTCAAATTGGATGAAACTAATTGCATTGGAAAGAGGACTCAAAGAGATTTCCATTGATATATCGCATCTCTCACAGTTCATTATATACAGGGAGTTATGATCGTTTGAAGTTGACCATGAAATGCTGAAAAAAACTGGGCAAGCACTGGAGTTAGCAGGTGGCGCGGGCTAATCGCCCAGGGTTTCTGTTTTGGGCACCTAAACGTGTCCTTAAGCTACTCCAAAAATTCTGAAACTCACCCGAAATATACTACGAGCTTTCCCGATCTTAACATAACTTGAAAATTAAAAAATGAATGTCGGAAAGGTCGCCAAATAAATCTCTGAAGTTTGGAGGTCTAAAATAAGACTAAGTGTTGAATCTTGAACACTTCGCAAAATTTTTCTAAGTCTTGGGATCTTTCATGGAGCTTTATGAGCTGAATTTGACACACGATTTTGTGGGGTATTACATAAAGATTTTCGATGTTGTAAGTGCGGTCATGAAACTCTGTTAAAGACTTCTTGGACTCAACAAAATCCGGGTCGTAGATTTTTTACTTGTAAGATTTCAAAGTTAATATTTTTTTATTAATTAATTGATTAATTATTGACTTGTAATTATTTTGTAATTGTGTTCTCTTTTTTATAAAAATTGGGTGGATGCGATTACTTTGATTGGTATGAAGAACGACACCCTTCACAAGCAAATCGTGTAATCTGGGGTTTGTTGAACAAAGTCAAGGCTTCTGAAGATAAACAAAATCAAGCAAGAAGATACCACATTGTTGCCGTTATTGCTATTGATTTGGTGTTGTTGGGCACATGGATATTGAAGCCTAATTGCTGAAATTTTCATGGTGGTGTGTGTATTTGCTATTGGTTTGTTGTCGACGAGCACGTGGATATTCAAGCATAACTTTTGGAAAATATCAAAAAGATTTAGGCATATGTTGTAAAATTTAGGTCATCTGTGGAAATTATCAAATAGGTCTTCCCACTGTTGCAACAGATTAGACTTAGATTATTAGATTATTCATAGAAATTATCAAATAGGTCTTCCCACTGTTGCAACAGATTAGACTTATATTATTTGATTATTCAAACAGGTCTTCCCACTGTTACAACAGATTGACAATCTAATCTATTGCATTATAAAAAACTCAACTTTCATCAGTAAAAAATTATTTCCACTACATTTACATGTAATAAAGTGAAGGGTGACTTGAAATTAAAAATTTCTATTTCACAGGCTCTTTTATATACACAAGCTTCAAGCGTCCAATTAGTATCCCATAAGCCCAAACCTCTTGCAGGTTTGCCACAGCGTTGTCGCACAGAAAAGTCGTTGGCTCGGCCATTTCTATGCCGGTCAGCAAACATTCGATGTGTGCAAGAGCGTGCGAGCTGCTCGCTTTAGTGGCATCATCTTTTGGAAGGATCATTCCCCTGTTTTGACCTTCAAAATCCCATGATTTCTTCATCAACACTTTCTTTGACAAATGATTCATCAGTTTACTCTCCCTCAACAAGATGGGGAACAACACCATCAGTGGCTCCACGAGGAGAAAAAGATCAAAATCATCGATGAGAGGTACGTTAGAGTCATAAACATTGATCTTTGCCTCCTTGAGTTGTATCTCAACAGCTCAATAATACATGCCGTTCACACTAATGACTGTAAAAATTCTTTTTTCCTCGGTCCAGCTCTTGCCGTGTGGATTTAGCCTGTCCCCTCTAACATATATTAATATTTCTTCTTCATCCAAGACCAACATAGGAGCTAGGAAATCAAGTCCCACGCCAAGGGATGATACCTCTCTATTGATTTGATCGTACCTATCCTTGAGCTTCTTGCAGAAGTCGAGGTCCATTATCCTATTGGCAGCTTCATATGCTTCCTGGTATGTTAATTGCCTTTTTCTCATGAGGTAGAGAATTATGTCAACATCCTATGATATAAGAAGTCATTTTTTAAATAGGTTAGTAATTGTAAAGATGCAACGAATGGTCCATCTGTTGCATAGGGTTCTCTGAATCAATAATCCAACGCAACTTATGCAACAGATGGATAATAAGTTGTAACAGAACCACAACTAGTTGCACCAGTATACCCTATTATTGTAACAGATGTGAAATATGTTGCGTATCTTCTTCTTTATGGGGTAGATTAGAAAGGCTAGGTTAGGAAAAGTAAACTTGCCTTGTCCTCGTACGGCATACACATATAAGTCATAGTCTGGAAGTCTTGGGGGGAAAGCGAGGCCTGGGGTAATCTGGTGCGCCTGGCTTGGCATTCTTGGCCTGTCGCAGATCCCTCTTCTCTTCGGTGCCAAGTTCCACATATATGTCCATCTTCTTGACTGGCCCTTGAACTTCAACAGCTTTTGGAGAGGGAGGAATTGCAATTTCTTTTGATTTTCGAGCGGAGAGTACGTGTCTAATTGCTCTTTTCTTTCTCCTAACCAACACTATAGGAGTGTGTGGCTCCCTCACCTTCTTGGATGGTATCACCACCTCTTAGATTTGAATTTCTTGATATCTTTAGAGATAGCGTCTACTTTTTCAAAGAGTTTATCTTGTCTTTCCTTGCACTCATCGCATTCGCAACGAGAACACGAGGGTAAAGAGGGGTAAAAGGGACCTGTGTAAGGGAGAAAAAGGGTATTTTCAAACATATTTATTCTTTGGTAGCAACATCAGCATGCCTGCCACCAACACCAACAACTCCACCAGAAGAAGCACCCGGATCTACCTTAGTAAAAGGTTGGTAATGAAGAGCCTCAACATTAGGGTGACCTTGCCTAGCTGCTCTTCTTATGGCTGTTGCTCCAGCTAATTCCTTCTTTATTAACTCCACCGTTGGGTCTGCAATAGTATCAACATGACCAAGAATAATACAAGAAGTCATCACCGACTCCTCCTCAGTAGGCACAATCCATGGATGTACAACCTATAAAAAAGAAAAAAAAGGCAGATGCATTTAAATCATATAATATAATAATTTTCACAGTTGGGCTATATTTAAAAAAAAAGACCCATCTGTTGCATAGTTTGCAGTATATGGTTAAAATCCATTTGAGTATGGTTCAGATAAATAGAGCAACACATGGATAATCTGATGCAAAATATCAATCATCTGTTGTAACAGCTGCACAAAATGGGTAATCTGTTATGCAACAGATGATCTGTACATCACAATAGATGAATGATATGTTATCGGATTAAACATCTGTTGCATAATTTGTAGTAGATGATTAATCTTTTAGGAGTTGGGTTCAGAGAACCAAAACCACAGATAGGTAATCTGATGTAAGATATGCCCTGTCAAAACAGATGTCCCATCTGGTGCATCAGATATAACTTCTCATGCACCAGATATAACATCTGTTCAATATCTTTCTTATCTTTGAGTAGAATTATTTTACTTGAAGAAGACGTACTGCATCATCTGGAAAGTTAAAGAGATCAGCCTCCTTAATATTGGTGTTGCTCTTTGTAGCCAACCACCTAAAAATCCTTGGATGAGAAACCTTATCCGAATAATTCATTAACTGCTTTCGGAGGGGAGGAATGGCTTCAAATGCCTAACCCTAAAAAGTGTAAACAGGAAGCATGTAAAAAAATCATAATAACTCTATTCAATATAAATTAATGGATGAGTAAAATTAGTGATTAATTTTACCATGAAAGCCCAAGGAAAGCCGTATAATGTGGTCCTCTTTCTCTTTCTGACTCTCCAATTCCTCCTCATCTCACTTTAATTTTCTTCATCACCATCTACGGACCCTTTCCCACATCCCTCAACGTTGTTTTCACATCTCTCCTCAGCTTTACTTTTCCCTGACTGAGATTGTTCAGGAAGCTCCTCCAAATTCCTCATTACTGTAGCCTTTTTTTGAGTGGTCAGACGTTGATCCACTTTTACTTTCTTTTCTTTTGGGAGACATGTTTTACCTACAGACAAAGAAAAACAAAAATTACATTACAGTTAATGTATGCATAGATTTTAAAAATACATTACAAACACCACGAATACCGACACACCAACAACTACCACCACAAACACCACCAACCAATGCCAACAAACAAACAAACACCACGAATACTGACACCACCAAAAAAACCACCAACTAATGCCACCACCGGTGCCACCACGACGATCATAAATACCACCACCAACACCACCAACACCATCCAACTATACCACGACAGTTAATAAAATACTGCAATGGAAATTAGGGATTTCTCAAGTTTTTCCTATGATTTTACCATCAAAACTCAAAATTGTAAACCCATTCTCGAAGATAATACAACTAAAAGTTTTATTTTTCATCATTAACTTAAAAACCCTTATTTTTTAGAAAAAACAAACAAGCAAATATAGAGTTCTTCTTAAACTCTGTTGCCTATAAAGACAAAGAAAACGACTGATACAAGTAAGAATGATGTCAAAAATAACACCTATATGGTCGAAAATGAGAAGAAAAGTGATCTGTTGTGGAGGGTTGAGCAAATTTGTTGAGTAGTTGTTGTCTGTACTATATTATTGAGTGAGAATGAGAGAGAAAGAGCCAGACCTAGAGATTTGAAATGATGAAACGTTTTGTATGGGTTGATTTGCATTTTGGAAAAGAATGACAAGTAGTTTTGAAAATGTTAATTTGGTTCAAAATGATCTTAATTATTTTTAAAATCATAAAATATATGTGTAATTTTTAAAATCATATAAAAACAATTAAAGTTGTAGTTGACCGAGTACTCTAGGAGGTGACCCTATGAAAACTCACCCCTGGTCCTAGATTAATCAATTTAGGAGTCTAACATATGAACTCAATTGAAATTGTAAAAAACAAATGTTCAACATGTTGCATCAAATTTCTCATCTGTTGTAAATTATCAATCAGATTAGGTAATAATAGATTACGAATCTGATGTAAATTATCAAACAGATTAAGTCATCTGTTGGGACAGGTTACCCATCTATTGTAAATTATCAAGTGGATTGTCATATGTCGCAACAGATTACCCATATGTTGTAAATTATCAAATAGGCACTGCCATCTGTTATGGTTGACCCTATGAGAACTCACCCCTAGTCCTAGATTAATCGATAGTATACCCTATGAGAACTCACCCCTAGTTCCAGATTATTCAATCAAGGTATTAGTATCCTAGTCCTATATTAATCAATTATGGTATTAGTTTAACATATGAGGTAGTAAGAATCAGTTCAGCTCAGAGTGATCGATCGCCGACTCTGGTCGGGAGGAATGCAGTACCATTTCATCATGCAATTGACAAAAGACTCAATTGAAGTTGTAGTTGACCCTATGAGAACTCACATTAAATTAAAGTATTAGTCTAACATATGAACTCAATTGAATTATATATAACTAAATGCTCAACCTGTTGTAACAGATGTCTTTTCTATTGGATCAAATCAAACAGATTATGTAATCTATTGCAACATATTACACATTTATTGTAAATTATCAAACAAATTATGTCATTTATTGCAAAAGATTACCCATCTGTTGTAAATTATCAAATGGATTGAGTCATATGTTGCAATAGATTACCCATCTGTTGTAAATTATCAAATAGGCGCTGTCATCTATTGTAGTTGACATTATAAGAACTCACCCCTAGTCCTAGATTAATCAATTAAGGTATTAGTTGGACATATGAGGTAGTAATAATTAGTTCGACTCAGAGTGATCGATCGGCGACTCTTGTCGGGAGGAACGCAGTCCTGTCTCATCATGCATTTGCCAAAAGACTTAATTAAAGTTGTAGTTGACCCTATGATAACTCACCCCTAATCCCAGATTATTAAATTAAGGTACTAATTAAATATACGAGGTAGTAAGAATTGGTTCGTCTCAGAGTGATCGATCAATGACTCTTGTTGGGAGGAATGCAGTACCGTCTTATCATGCAATTGCCAAGAAAATCAATTGAAGTTGTAGTTGACTCTTTGTGCTCATTCATCCATCCCTAATTCCACCTATATCAATGTAGGTACTATTATTAATCTTAACATTAAGTTAATGAGAACACATTTCAACTCAGAGTGATCGATCGACGACTCGGGTCGGGATAAACACAATACTAACACCATGCAAATGCAACGACTCAATTGGATTTATAATTGACCCTGTGAGCTCATTCATTCATCCCTCGTTCCACCTAGATCGATGTAGGAACTATTATTAATCTTAACATTAAGTTAATGAGGAGCTCATTCTTTCATCCCTAGTTCATCCTAAATCAATTGCAATAAACAACTAAGCTGTTGGAGAATTTCAAACAGATAACAATATCTGTTGCAACAGATCACATTTCTTATTTAATTATCAAATTGACATTTGCATCTGTTATGACAGATGACTGAGGTGTTAGAAACTATTTTCAAACAGATATTGACATCTATTGTAACAGATGACGTTTCTGATTTAGTTATCAAATGACATTTCCATCTATTGTCACAAATGACTGAGATGTTGGAATTTATCAAACAGATATCTAAATCTATTACAACAGACGACAAATCTATTTAAAAATCTTTTTGTTTTCTTTTAATTTTAAAGCAAGCTACTGTCTGAGTAGATAAAATAGTAGTACTACTAAAGGCGATAAAAAATGTTTCTTGGATAACTCAAAAATCTCATTGAGTAGTTTTGTCCTGTCTTTTTAATGTCACCAATTTTCTTCCTTGTGCCCCTCAAATTATTAGTGAATATTAATTAATTAATATTGAAACCCCTAATACTTCTTCCTTTTCATATTGACTTGGCACTCCCATCAAGAAAATATTAATTAGGGGTTTATTTTACTACCAAATTAGCCTTATTAATTATGCTTTGTAAATATAAATTTGAATAAATACACTTTGTTTAGTCATTTAATATTAAGGGTAGTACATCTAAAAATTAGAATTATCTCATCTCTCCCCTTCTCTCCTTCAGCCCTAAATCTCTCATCTTTTTTCTTTCTATCCTCTTTAGGGTTATCACAACCTTTTTTCTCTCCTCTTTCTCAAAAATTTTTGTTCGGATCTAAATCGATCGATATCCATATCTTATATTCCTTGACTGAAATTGTTGTTTTGACCCCCTTTTGACATTGTATGATATGATTCACTATTGCTCTTTCATTCTCGTCTTCTTCTTGCAACTTTATTTACATCTTTTTGTTTATTTAATTACCATTTTCTCATATCATATTTATTTAAAAAATTTGAAGAAACTTTTAATTGTTGAATAAACATACCGAGAATTTTTATTATAAGATGCGAAAAAAGTCATCTGTTGGGAGAAGTTTAAAAGCCTTTGTGACAGTATCATTTTTTTTATGTATTTTATTTGTTTCTTTGTTGTTGATACTGTTATTGATGTTGTTGGTGGGGCTGGCATTGTTGGAACTTGTGGTGTGTTGTTGTTGGTGGGTTTGGCATTGTTGGAACTTGTGGTGTGGTATGGTTTAAACGGTGGGTGCTTCTTATCTTAAAAATAGTGGAGTCCGAACAATCAACACAAGGAGTAAGGAAGAAAAAAAATAAAAAGTTTAAAGTGGATATGAACAGAAGAGTTGGTTACCAAAATTTAAAAAATATGTGCTGAGTGGGAATTGAACTCAAGATCAAAATAAATAAATAGCCTTAAGCACCCACAAACAACAACTAGGCTAACCAAACAACTCTTACTATGGGTGCTCACTGATTAGATTATATACATTTTTTTCTTTATTTTCACATACATATATAAAGTTCGATACGAGTTTAGTCTGTGCTCGTGCACCCGGAGGACTCTATGTGGGTCCGTCCCTTGTTGTTAATGGTGTTGGAACATAGGATGTATGCTTCTTTGTAGTTGATGATGTTGTTGGAACAAATGTTGTTGTTTTCTTTATTGTTGATGTTTTTTATTTGTTGTTTGTATTTTATGCTGTTGTTGATGTTGCAACAAATGGAGCAACTGATGGAACAAATCAAACCACCAGCAAGGCTGCTATGTATTCCAACAGACTCCATATCTGTTGCATCAAACTCCATATCTGACGCAACATACTCTACATCTAACGCAAACTATCCAAGATTTATGTGTTGTGTGTGTTACTTAAATAAAATTGGTGACTTTATTAATGTGTAAATTTAAAAAAAACGGATCTAAATACAACATTTTATCTTTTTGTTGTATTTCCAAAAGAAACAGATTGATAATCTGTTGCAAAATATCTTCCACCTGTCAGATAACTTAAAACATATAGACAATCTGTTGCAACAGATGTGTATATCAGTTTGCTTTTCCATCAGCTGTGGTGTCTGTTGCAACTTGCTAATCATCTGTTTATTCAATTTCATCGAGAGAAATAGATTTTTCTAAACACTTTTTGGCCAAACTCAATTTTTGCTCTTGGACTGCTTCTCTTTTTTTCTTTGCATCATTCAAGCTGGCCTCCAAATTCAATTTTTGCCCTCAATCCAATAGCAAAAATTTAGTTTGGTTGAAGGATGCAAAGAAAACAAGAGAAGCAATCCAAGAGCAAAAATTGAATTTGGTTAAGAAGTGTTTAGAAAAATAAATTACTCTCGATGAAATTGAATAAACAAATGACTAGCAAGTTGAAACAGACACCACAGCTAAAGAAAAAACAAACTGATATATCCATCTATTGCAACAGATTGTCCATATGTTGTAAGTTATTTGACAGGTGGAATATACTTTGCAACAGATTATCAATCTTTATCTTTCGAAAATACAACAAAAAGATAAAATATTATATTTAGATCGATTTTTTTTCCAATTTACTTATTAATAAAGTCACCAGTATTATTTAAGTAACACACACAACACATAAATCCTGGATAGTTTCAGCAATATTGCATAAAATCCCAGATAGTTTTTTATTTACATTTTATCCCGGAATTTTGAATTGTGATACATATGTTAAGTAGTGATACATATAGCATATATATCACTAGTAAATATGAATCCGGGATTTTATATAATTTTTTAAAACATTAAGGGATATTTTGTAATATGGTGTCTTAAATATGGGATTTGTGTAATTTCTCCTTTTAAGGGATATGGAAAGTCGTGACTTTTTGTTTGACTAAGTCCAGTCCCTTCCAATTCTAAATCATTTTACAAATAGGTCCCTCCGGCCTCCTCACTCACTCTCGTTCATTCTACTATACTTACAATACTAATATGTCAGATCCAGATACGTACAAGAAGGTTCATATCGAGTCCTTGCAGGAATTTCAAAGGCAGTTTGATGAACTCCAGAGGGATTTGGCCGACTTTCGAGAAAGGCTGAGGAGGGCCCTACTACTGTCGGATGAAAATTGTCAGGTTGACAATAATAATAGTAATAATAATAATAATAATAATAATAATAATAATTAGGTTACGTTTTTTCTTTCTTTTAGCATATGTATTTCCATTTTTTTTATATCCGATCTACCTATAAGGGATTCAAAAAAAATTCATGTATATGTTTGGTTAGAATTTTTAATTCTTATTCAATATTTAATTATCATTCTATTTATTTCCTATTCAAAACATGTCAGCGGTTAGAGTTAGGGATGCGGGCATGATGAGAAATTCTCCTAAAAATGGTTCGTTAATAAATAATAAGGAACTAAATGATATTATAATCGTAAAATAAAGATTATTTAATTTTAAAAAAGTCACAACATTGGATTAATTTAATTAAGATATATATATACGATGATATGATTTTTAAGAAAAAAGTTAATGAATAGTCATGACTGTGACTTTTGTCTAAACACATTCAACAAACAAACAAAAACAAAAAATGCTTCTGATGCATCAAATTCCTCATCTGTTGCGACTTATGAATCAGTTAGAAGAAATCAAAAAAGCTCCTTAACCAGATGGTCGATTTATAGCAACAGATGGTATATCTGTTGAAACAGATGGGTTATCTGATGCAACAAATATACAATTTGTTGCCATAACTCAATTAATAAAAATGGTTATTAAAAAAATGGAAATATTAAGTCATCACCAGCTTGATTTAATTAAGTCATTTCTTTTCACAAAAAATAATAAGGAAATAAATGATAAACACTATTTAAACCGTAAAAAACTCACCAGAAATATTATTGTTTTTAAATCTTCTTTATTAATTTATATAATTAAAAAGTCAGAAAATTTGGATGTCATGAAGAAATTTTTTTTAAAAAAAAGATATATATATATATATATATTATATGTTGCAACAGATATATTATCTGATGCAACAGTTGAACTATTTGTTACAACAGATGATATATCTATTGTAATAGGTGATTTATCTGATGCAACAAATATATAATCTGTTGTGCAACTCAGTGTAAAAAATAAACGGTTGCTGGAAAGAACTAATTATTTTAATAATTATAAAGGTAAGTTTCAAGCTGAAAAGTCATGACCTATCATAATATTGATTAATTTAATGAAGTCATAACTTTTTATAGTAATCAAGAATTTCATTAATAAATGAAGGTGAACAATTGTGCCTTTAAATCTGCTTTATTAATTTATATAATTAAAAAGTAAAAAAATTTGGATGTCATGAAGATAATATATTTTTTTTAAAATATCATTAGTCCTCGCTCTTGTTACACTTTCAACTACTTTCTCTTCAAGGACTTGATAGCTTTTTTCTGTCTTTGGTAAGTTTTTTTCTTGATTTTTGTGTAAATATACGTTGTATTACATTACATTACATTCGAATTCTTTCTTTTCTTTACTTTTGTGTTTACGTGTGTGTTTTGTCAACTTATGCGTTTTTTAGATATGACTGATCCTGTGTGGGATGTCTCTATTCTACAAGACGCCATGAGGAAACTGCAGAAGGAGGTTCATGACCTGCATTGGGAGTTGGCCGTCGTCAGAGTAAGGATACTGCGGGAGATCCGCAGGCTGCGGAGGGTGGTGCTGCTACCCTTTGAAGATTGGTCGGCTGGCCATACAAATAATAATGATGATAATAATAATTAAGCTTTTTTTCTTGTTATCTATGTATTTTTTTTTGTTTGTTTTATAAAAAATTATGTTTGATGCACTTATCTTTTTATTTCTTATTTAATTTTTGTACAGTCTATTTCTATTTCTTAACGAATGACATATCTACAATTAAGGAATAATGTGATTCCAGTATCAATAGCAAGAACATATGAGTTATCTGTTAGGTTTTGTGTGTGACAGGAGCTGTATTTTGTTGTTCAAAATATATTAGTAATCTAATGAAACAGATTATTGATCTGTTGAAACAGATTACTAATCTGGTGCAACAGAATATCCATCTATTCGATTCATAATCATATTACGGGCATCTAGAACCCTTAAACATGAATTCAACATGATTCTACTATTACAACAGAACTTTTATCTAGTGCCGCAGATAATGGATCTATTTAAACAGATTGCTCTTGTATTGCATTCATGTTCGCGTGCAAACTATTGTTGAAAAAATAACACACTAACAGTTACCCAGATTTAACAAAAAAATATAATCTAACTTACCAAAGTCTCCTCTCAAGTAAATTCCAAAGTTGAAAGTGATTTACGAAACAAAATTTGACATAAGAATTTAGTCAAAGAGCAGCAGTTGGGGTAACAACAACAACTACAACAATGGTCAACAAGAAGAATATGAAGTTGATAATGAAGTATAAGATGATGATAATGAATCAGAAGATGATGAATAAAGCAGCAACAATAATGAACAACAAATATCGCGAAGAGAGAGAAAATAACAACGGATGAGGAGAGAGAAAAAGACGCCTTTTCCCCTTCGTTCCCCGTTATATATTAACTAACATTTGAATCAAAGTGTAAATTTAAAAACTTGTGGGTTATTTTGAAAATTTTCAAACTTTCTTAAACCATAATGAAGTAATTGTCACCTCTACTCAATTATTAAGACTTGTGTCACCTACACCTCATTTTAAAACTCTTTTGTCACATGTGGCCCAAACCCCCTAGTTTCTAGTAGCAAGGAAAAGATGTGCGATCCATTAACCACTTGAAACTTTTGGTGGTAAAATATATATGTGCTTATAATAAAATATATATTACGTTTATATTTTTATATTAAATTGTGAAGATTTTTTGATAAGAGATAGGAATTTTTCGCACTTCATTAAAAATCCTCGAAATAGATAAAATAGTCTAATTTTAAATAATTAAAAGTTACACGTGTGATTAAACTAGTACTATATTAAAAGTGTGAAGGATCTGAGAAATATTGTTTGAACTTTTGGCCCTTCATTAATATTTATTTTAGACAAAATTATTTTTTCACTAGTTTTTAAAATTTTAAGAAATGAAAATTAATTAAATATTTATCGCAAAATATTTCCTTATTAGAAGTCATCAGAATTGATGACAATTGTTACGTTTTTATTAGCTTAAGAATTATAAGAAGATTTGAACAATCTAAAAATAAATATGAAATCGTTAGAATAAGAAAAGTATAAGAAGTACCAAATTTTAAAAAGTTTTAAGTAATCAAAGATTTTCTACAAAATCACCCCTTCTACAAAATCACAATGGAAAACTCTCAGTAATTGACGCGAATGCAGCAAAGGCTAATATGGCGGCGACAGCTGCAACGGACAGCGAGAAGGACAATTGAGCATGTGGTTCCTCCCTCATCATGGCAGCCTCCTCCATCACAATGCGGGCTTAACCACCACCATGCAATCGATACGAATAAAGCAGAAGCGAATGCAGCAGCGGACGGAAAGGACAACTGTGTAATACCCTAAGAATACACCCTGGACGCCACATGGTGCTTGAAATCACAAGTGATCCCAAGATAACCCATGGAATGACATACTGTTAAGCAACTGGATTATAATACTTAAATAACAAGTTCTTCTGTGTGAAAACATAGTCATACTGAAAATCTGAAATAGTATGTAACTGATAAAGTTTTACAATTTGATAAATCTGAAGGAAGAAACTGAAATTATATAACTGACTCTGACTGACATCTATGAAGCCTTTACTATACTGACTATAGATAGCTCGGACATGCCTCCAACTACCACTAATCAATACATATGAAAAAATAAATGAACTGTCTATGAACTAAAACTGTCTGGAGTTCCCAAAATAAGAGAAGTCATCACCTGTTGGTTGAAAGCTACTACTGTATGATTATTATGCTAAGGCTATAACTGGTACCTACAATATGAGACAATGTAGCACATCAACATATATGTGGATCAGTATCTCTGGAATGTACTGAGTAAGCGGGGGTGAATACAATAAGTAAAAATTAATTATGTATGAAATCTTAAAGTATGCATGCTAAGTGTAATTAGACTCATCAATAGGCTGGAATAAACTGAAAGCTGAAAACATCTTAAAACATGAATAATAAATATAATCTGATAAGATGGTGAATCACCACACTTAGTTTCTTAAAACTTTACTTCTATCATATAAGTAGAACTGAAGCTAGGATGCAAAAAAATATGGATATTGTACGAATACTGGGTCTGAAACTACGTGATGAAAACTGACATATACTAAGCTTATCTGATTAGCAGGATGACTGATAACTGAATACTGGTCATGTAATATTGGGTTGTACTTAGTCTGAATAAATGTACTAGATTTGTGGAGTACTATGCATATGGAGTAAGGTCTAACTGAACAATATGAGATAACTGAGTATGAATGTATGAAAACTGTAAAATCTGAGAATACAGGACTAAGTGTATATCTAGTATGTCACTGAGATAATCTGTAATCTGAAAGACTGAAAGTTGTTAACCAAATATCTGAAAGGCTATACACTTAGTCAAATAAACCTGAACTGAAGAGACACTAAATACTATACTGAGACTGTAGGAGGTATCATCTAACTGACATGCCCCAATCTGAGCTAATCGGCGTCCAACTTGTAACCCCAGTTGGAAGGGTGTCAATATCGTGCCATGGGTACTAACACTGGCTATGTGGACCCACTAAAATGGAGTCCCGAAGGACTAAAGAGTCACTCTCTACTGGCAGGTGCTTTGGTAAGACATGTGTCAACCCTCAACTGGCAGGTTAACATCTCAAACCTACGCTGGCTACGTAGTTCTTAAATGCAGGGATTGCTACTAAGAGTCACAGCCTCAACTGGCAGGTAAGCCCCCATCCTTGGTTCACTCGGTGCTAGATCCTACTCCCAACTGAACTGACACGGATTACTAACTGGCGCATGCATTGATAGCTAATAACTGATAAGCTCAGGTCATGGTATTCTAAAAAAATAACAGTGCATACGGATTTTGAGGTAACTATTAATGTGTAAATTGATACTGGGACTGAAACTGGACTGAGCTAAGCTTAATTGGACTCACAACTAAACCATATAACTGAAATCGTTCTGTAGATACTGAAAATTAGGTAAACAGCTAAATTTTGGGTATTCATAACCCCCAGGACTCAATAACAATAACAATAGGACATACTAAAGCTTCAACACATAATAAGTAGTCAATATTCAAAACTCAATCATTAGAGAATTTCATCAAAACAAGTAGATATCATAGCTTGAATATAAAAATGTATTAAACATGAGGGAACAATAGAGTTACATGGCAAAATTCATAAATTTGGGATTCATCTTGAAATTAATTGAACATGATATGAGAATTTCATCAACCATGTAGAAAGCATGAATTTAAAACATGGGAATGTTGCTAAGAATCATGAATTTAGGATCTATCATGGAATTCACTTGAATAAAGGATGGGAAACTCAAATTCATGGCATGAGGAATTCAAAATCTTGCATGGAATCACCCATGGGCTGTATTGAATTAAAAACACCATGAAAATATGCAGTTCAATCTTTCTTGAACATCTAAAATAACATAATGATCGAAAAATTTATTCTTTAATTAAAAAAAAGGTCTTGGGCTCCATAGGTGAAAGGGAACTCATGGATGAACTCCTACATACCTTAAAACTTTAAATCTTGAAGAAGAAACAAAATCTTGAAAGCTTTCTTGAATTGAGAAACTTGATTCTTCATTATTCTTGAAGAGGAGAAGTGAATTTGAAGTTCTGAATTTGAAGTTCTTAGGATTAAATTAGGGTTTCCTGGAGAGAAAAGTGAAGGAGAATGGGCAAATAATGCCCTAAATGATGTCTAACTCGTGCATATACGACTTGGCTTGAGGAAAAAAGACTTAGCTGCCCCTTAGACATTTAAATTCGTGACTGGATTGCGATTTGAAGGCTTACCATGATGTGGTGTAATCTCAGTGGTGTACTGTCTCACACGAAAAATGCCATAACTTTTCACTCGGGTATCGAATTAAGGCAAAATTGGCATCATTGAAAAGATAACTGAATATCTACAATTTGGTGGGTCTTGAACTGAAAATTTCTACATAAATCAAAAGTTATATACTTTCAAAGTTGAAACTTGTAGAATCATACACCAAACTTTGGACGAATCTAAGGTTCTTAACTCAACTTGGCTCTAAGTAATTTCTATGAACATTCTTCACCTAATAAGCACCTCACACTCTAGGATAAAGATCATGGCACATGCATTTGAATTATGAATCAAGAACATAACAAATACACCTTCACCGCGATGTGCCAAAGCTGCCACCGCTATAGTCACCGCGACACACCACAATCGCGGTGACTTGCTATTTAATTTGAAAATCCAAACGTGGTCCAAACCTCATCCAAAAATTTCAAAACTTATCCGATACATGCTACTTACACCCCTAAACATGAATCAACTCAAAAACTTATGTCTCTAGGTCGGAAGGGTTACTTTAAAAAATCGTCAAAGTTAAGATGCCAAAACTTAAGTTAAGGCCACAACACTTAGCTAAATTTCTAGGTTTTTATCCTCTTATGCAAGCACTAGGAGTTGAACTGGACTAAGAAAAGTATGGGGTATTACTATAATGCCCCGAGTCTGGTACCCAGAATACTACACGGTGCCCATGACCCCGAAGGACCACAAGCTAACCCATGACTGATATCTGTACATGTACACTGCATAGTATATGTATACAAATGCAAAAATAAAGGCTGAAAGGCCATAAGGTACAAATCAGATAAAAATATAACATTTGGGTGGGGTATGAAATACCCTAAACAACTGTAGTAAACTGTCTGAAACATGATAGTCTGAAAAGCCTCTAACTGTCTGAATAAGGAGTTGATGGGACATGTCCCCAACTAACTCCAACTACTGAAATAATGATCATGTCCTCGAAGGATAAAGACTCACTACTGACTCTGACTGCTGAGTACTGGAATACTACTGATGCTCTGAAGCTCGTGCTTCTGAATCTATAGTATAAAACACCATAGCGCAAATGTGTCAGTACGTTTGAATGTACTAGTATGCATGTGAGGTAGGCTAAATGCATGAGGTTCATATGTATGAACAATACTAACCGACTAAATAATATAAACGTGAGAATACATGCATGAACAAGTAAATTTAATTGAGACCACACTGACACTAGTACGGGATTTTGGGTACTGATTTACTGACGTCTGAGTTTACTGATACTGATAACTAAGTCTACTGAATACTAAGAGATTGATGTTATATTACTGATAAAGGAAAGACTATTTCTAAAAGTTCTGATTATGAAGAACTGGTCTGATTGACTATATCTGATAGTCCTAAAATTAAATATTGAATAACTGAGTTCGTGATAACATGATTACTGTGTTTGAGTAATGATAACATGAGTGGCTATATCTGACAGTCCTGATACTGATAAAACTAGCTGAGTTTTTTACTAAACTGAGTCGACTGTATTTAACAATCCTGAGATTTGTAGAACTATCTGAATTCTATTACTGAGACTGAATGACTATATTTAATAGCCTTGATCTGTAGCTGAAACTTTAGGAAATAGTCATCTAACCGACATGTCCCAAATAATGCATTATAGCTGAGTTGAGATTCAATCTGTAACCCCAATTGAAAAGGTGTTAATACCGCACCACCGATAAGGACAAGCTATGGGTGACCTTTGTTTTGCGAAGAAATTTTACTTTTTGAGAAGAGTCGCCACTTAGTTTTGAAAAGGAATTAAGAAACCTTTTCAAAAATACTTAAACGATTCAAAACAGAAAAATCGTTTAAGTTAAAAAATTTTAAGTAAGTGGTTCCTATTGACATTTTAGGAAGGTGTTAGGCACCTAAAACGTCCGCTAACTTGCGGTTATCCGATCTGTTTGAAAATCGTTTTTGACTAACTTTGAAAAATCAATTTGTTGAAAAGTGATTTGATTAAAGAATATTTTGACGATTTTCGTAAAATCAAAAATTTTTAGCGACTTAGCTAAGGATCTAACTAGATTCAAACACGAAAGCAAATACAATAAGGCAAGGGAAAGAGAGGAAGAAATAAATGATTTGGGCCTTCATGCCCAAATCCGTCACCCTGTCCTAATCTAGATATTGGGTTTTCAGCCCGTCTTCCACCTGTCCTAATATACATTTTCGAGCCTTCGGCTCGAATATTGCTCCACCTATATTAAATACAACTTTGGATTCGTGGCCCTAATGAATAAAATAAAGAAACAAGACAACAAAGAAATGAATGCATAAAGGCAACGCTGAATAACTAGGCAAATAAATGAGACTTTTAAGTCTCTTAGCCACTTCGAATATGGGATTTCAACCCATTCTTCTTCCTTCGATTCTTCGTATCCATATGCTATGTAACCGGGGTTATTGGGCCTCAATGGCCCATAATAGACATGCAAAGGAAAAAGAGTCCACATGCAAAAGAAAGGCGAAGTAATTAGTAAGTGTTCAAAGATAGATACTTAAGGGTAAATGACATCATTAAAAGAGCATTCTCCCACGTCCAGACAATAGCAAGTAATGATATGAAAATGATCCAGCTTATTCAATGAAAGGCAGTTAATCTACTTTCTAAGCTAGAACAATAGGAATAAAACAATCATAACAATAGTAATAATAACACAACGGGCAAGTGTGAACGACTAGAGCCATGCGACATTCAATAATAATCCAATAAGATGCCTGTAAGCCATTCCAGAGTTCAAAATTTAAACTTTTTAATGTCTCGTGAAAATTAAAATTATAGAGATATAGTTCTTATACACTTTAACATGATATCATCAGAGGGAAAGAGCAGCGGTAACAACCACAAATTAAGGAAAAAGGAAAACAGATTCTATTCATGATCAAATCCAGACTCCAGTCCCTTTTTACTACTCATGGTTGCAATCCATAAAAGAAAAAGACCCTCCCCTTTAAGTACGAACAAATTCACACACCAGATTTCCCTTTATCAATGCTAGTATGAACCTACACCAAATATTAACTCTAGCTGGACAGATCTTGAAACAAGAATCAAATTACATCAAAGTCATGAAAAGTAATAATGTGTGGGTCACATATTCACAATTAGAACGTGGCGGTGCGCGATTAGATTCAAATGGGAGTAAACAAAACAATCCAAACAATTACTTTAAAAATTTTAACATAGATTTCACCCACCTACAAAGATACACTAAAAACAAACTTTCAAGATTCAGCATGACACCTGATTCATCCTAGCTTTCTCTCGACAAGTTTGTACGAAACTTTGAGGGTCGATATGAGTCCTTGAAGGGTCGTGGGATGATTTAAAATCAATATAACATATCCTCTTTCCCTTTCTTGAAATTTTTTGGTCAATAGGAGCTTTAGAGGATGTTTCTTGTCAACTGGAAAAATTCGAAAGACAAACTCGAGAGAGTACAAATTACCCACGACATAACACTAAGGTCCTGAACACAAACTAAACGACTAAGGTTCAACAAATCAGATTAACATACTCAGATCTGAAAATGATATGGGGATGACTAGCATGAAAACTAACATTCCAGTAATTTTAAGAGGTAGACACGAAACATGCATTGAGACTCTAACATATTGAACTTACGGTTAAGTCGAAAAAATAATACACCACAAAAAGAAACTACAATTGTGTGATTAAACAGATTCAGTTACAGGAACAATGGTAACAAAATCACGATGACATATATTGTGCACACAAATCAATCATACAAAAGGCAAAACATACTGAAAACGAGATTAGCAACGAACCAACAACAGTAATGCGAGAATGAGAATTCAAAACAGCAAATTCAGAAATACAGAATAGATAACAGAACGACATGGTAGCATGGGCCTCGCTCTAGCGAAAACAAAGCAAACACAATCATCTTCAACTAATTCCTAAGGATGTTAAAGCCATCTACCAGCAAACAACCCAGAACAATCAGAATTTTCGATGAGGGCTATAGAGGCTGTTCTCAGCAAAACCCCATTACTACTACGACTACATCAAACTATTCCCAACAAAATGAAGTCATGATTACAACAACATCAGCTACGCAGAAAAGAGGCGAAGGAGAAAAGCGATCAAATTAGGAGGTAAACGGAGTATATTTACCTCTTTAAGGGCAGCAAAATGGAGCAACGAACTGCTATGGAGATCACGACCACCAGAACACTCCTTCACCGCCAACTTGAAACTCGAATTTATTCAATGGACTCTCAAAACAAGAAAGAATTTCCACTAAAGACCTGATTTTTCTTCCAAAGTTTTCTTTCCTTTCGTTTTCTTGAACCTAAGTTTCCTTTCTTGAATTTCCCAATCCTAGAATTCCTAGATTTCAGAATTTCCAACCTAATTTTCGAACCCCAGGATTTCCCATCTCCAAATAGTGACCTCAAAGGGTTCTTATATAGGAGATGGAGATGGGGTATTTTAGGGATTGAACAACAGGATATTTTTGAATTTTTAGGGTTCCGGATAAGATTTTCATTCAAGATCGATACTAACTTGGAATTTCTTGAACAAATCTGAAATCGGTGGACCAATAAAATGGGGGGAAACACATTGTCTCCAAGAACCAATGAAAAATTCCCAAATATGTACGAATTCGTACCGCTATACCCGATATTCGCCGAATTGGACGTTGGATAGGACACCTAGCTTGTCTCTAGAAAGTTTCTAAATCTTTTTGTACGAAATTGCATGAGCCGCGTATGGAGAGAGGTCGGGTTGGTCTTGTTCTGGGTTCGTGAGACAGGGGTCAGGTAGGAATTGAAGTTGTTCGAGGGTTCTTGTTATTGTTGTTGATTGATATTGTTGTTGCTTTGTACGCAGCTTCTTGCTGCTTTGGAGGAAAAGGGGGAAGAAGGAAGATTGGGCTGGTGGGTCAGTTCCATTGGGCCTAGGCTGGTTAATATAATTAAAAGAAATAGGTTGTTGAAGGGGTAGGAAATGGGCTGGGTTTTGGATAATTTGGGCTAAAATTAGGTTACAAATTGAGTGGATAGGTTGGGCTATTTTGGCTATTTATCAAATAGCCAAGAAGGGAAAATTTAGACAATTACATTTAAAATTTAGCTCAATTAAAACGCAATCGACCAATTGCATTGCAATTATGGTCGAATTGATTTCAATTAAGGTCCAAATTTAATGAAACGACTAAATTGAATCAAAATTCGATATGGATTAACGCTTTGTTTAATCTTGAGCTTCTTGATTCGATAAAATTAAACAAATATTTATCCAAATAAATTATTTTTTAGGGAAAATTATAGTTAAATCACTATTTTAATCATTTGAATTTATTTTCAAGATGAGCCTTGACTAAAATCCGATATTTTGTAAAATAAATTTTTAAGTAACAAAATTATAAAATTTCGTATAATTGAACACGATAATATATAATTTCTACTTAAAATGAGCAATTTACCCAAATAAATACTTTGAAAATCCTTTATTCGAATAAAATAAATGTCGTAATTTTATTTGAAAATCAAAGAAACTTCGAATTAAACTTAGTTATGGAGGACAAAAATTAGGTGTCAAAAACTGCCCCCTCCCTTTGGGTAGGATGGATGCAAGTAATCCTGGGTAAAGGGAGGTTGACGTTCCTAATTTTTGTTCGACCACAAATTCGTATCTAAGAGAGGTTGGTTTTTCTCACGAATTTCATGGAGTTATGGCCAAACCTCGGTATAAGGTTTCCTACATATCTCAGGTTTCATGAGAATTCAGGCCACTTGTAGTTCATAAAGCTTGATTTTAAGCATGATTTTCAATAAAATTCACCAACTAACTTTGTTTTGGAGTTTCTGATGAAACTGAAACGCTGGGGAATAAAGGGATTTGGGGGGAGGTTGAAATGAAGTCGAGTTTTCTACATAGAGTCTAGCCTACATATCCTTGAGACTCAAGGAATCATACTGCCTGTAGTTCGACTCAATCGGCAGAAAAGATAGTCTTTTATTTTGGACTATCTTTGGCTCGGAATTAGTGACAAGTTGATTGAGTTGCGGAAATGTAATACCCTAAAAAATTTTTTGTTGAAATTTTGTGCGTAAACGTGTTGGGTTCTATCTTCTAGAAAGAATTATAAATTTTTTCGTGCGTAATGCCTTAGATTATGACCCACCATTACGTAGAATATCAAATAAGCTTTCCAACGATATGTGGATCATCCAAAACGGACACCCGAGCGACAAGTTATGAATATTCCGATCGAACCATGAATAGTAGTGAACAGTAAAACGTGCAGGAAAAAGTATTGAGGCCTGACGTATTTTTGCTCCAATTTTAAATGATCATAACTCCTTGTACATAATGATCTGGATGATATACTATACATCAACGGAAATCTCTGGGAGTCCTCTTTCCAATGAAATTGTTTTCATCCAATTTGTCTATCGGAGTAAAAAGTTATGGTCGATCTACTTCAGCCTATCAAAAGCGAATTTTTGGGTCAACTTCAAACGATCATAACTCTTTGTACACAATGATCTGGGTGAGATACTATATATCAACGGAAAGATATAAGAGTTCTCTTTCTAATGAAATTGGTTTCATCCAATTTGAATATTGGAGTAAAACGTTATGGTTGATCTACTTCAGACTATCAAAACAGTCCACCAAAGGACAGATTCAAGAATTATTTGATTTTTAGGGGCGTTTTGGTCATTTTCCCTCACCCAAAATCCTTCCAAACCCTATATTAAAGCCTATTAGAAGCATTATATGTTATATTTCATCAAATTCCCTCAAAAAGAAAACCCTAAGCTCCTACATCAAACTTCAAGAACCTCCAAAGTTCACCATTAATTCTGCAAATTTATTCAAGATTCCAAGTTCCTAGTTCAAGAACTTCAAGAACCTCCAAAGTTCACCATTAATTCTGCAAATTTATTCAAGATTCCAAGTTCCTAGCTCAAGAACTCCAAGAACCATCATTCAAAGGCACGATTAACATCTAAAAAATGAATATCGATCTAAAGTTCATCATTCAAGGTATGTGGGGGTTTTCAACAAGAACTCTCTTTCGTTCTTGTTCCCAAAAGTAATTTTCTTTACAAAGGCATGATTTTTATTTTATTTTTTTATGAATTTGAAGCATGAACCCATATCTTATGATGATTATTATGAAATCTTGATGCTTATGATTTTGAAAGATGAATTTATATGTGTGGAGATATAAAGCATGAATCTTGAATGATATTTATCACAATTTTGATGTTTTGGTCGTGAATCCCCATTGGAAATTGTGTTTTTTTTAGAAAGTATGTGTTATAAGCACGTTGATGTTGAATATTTGAGATATTTTGAATGATTTGACCTTTTGGTCTTAATGGAGTTGTTTTGAACTCGAGTGTGAAAGAAATCCACAACGTGGTTGATTTTGATAGATGGGAAGCATGATGGCTCCCGATGTATATTTATATATTACTGAAATTATTTTGTTGTGGATTGCCTTTGAAATGATTTGAGCTAAGTACGAGAGAAATCTTTAGCACCGAGTGGAAGGTATAAGCGACCTTACTTCCCTAGAACTACGTGCCCCCGTAGGAGTGAGCCTGAGGCTGATTTATATAGTGATCACTAGTTTGTGTGGATTTGATATCGATAGTTCTACTCTGATGGCAAGGATAGGACGGCTCTCCCCAACGTGGGTTGTACGTTGGACTCCATGTAGCTCACATGGTTTATGTCGGTTATAGGATCTCCCAGCGTGTGTGTGTTTCCTTGTGTCTATGGTGAATGATGAAGTGATTTGAAAGTGGAATTGTGACAGTTATTCTTTCAAAAGATTTAAATGATATTTACATTATGAGAATTGATATTCTTGATGAACTGAAAGTGATTGACAAATTATATGATGACTCACATGTGTTATTGTACTTATTTCATCCTCTCATAATTATGATGATTTTCTTCGGGCTATGTGAGTCTTTCATACATCCTGCATATTTCTTATAAATATTTATGATGATGGTGTTTATAAAACTGCATACACCCCCATATACTCGGTTTCTTTCCATGGTACTGACCCACATCTTCGGATGTGGGCTGCATTTTCTTGGAATGTAGGTTTAGGTGCTCAGTTCCAGGTTCGACAGTGATTCTTCGGGCACACTGTTCTACATTCTCTGTTATGGTGAGTCCTTATGTTCTGAGGACATGATGTCTGATGTTGGTTTCATGGAATCATTTACATTTGATAATTAAGTATGAGTCAGTTAGGGTAGGTCTCACTGGCTCGCTAGTTTTATTGATTTTCTTAGAGGCTTGTCAGACTAGTATAGATGTTGGGAGTTGACTAATAAGTCGTATTTTGTTATCTTTCTGAAATTCTTTTATTCTTGGATGATGATTACTCTGTTGATATTTGAGGGTTATTTATGGAAAACCCGTTGATTTGTGTTG